>NW_022639570.1:658490-671298 GCF_010583005.1 Odontomachus brunneus | reverse complement strand
TATTGCGTTCAAACATCCCGAAATGTCCTTATTTTTACATAGAAAAACAAAATAAATTTAAAAAAATAAATAATGATTAATGTAGTGTCTTTTATATATCCAAAATTGAAAAAAAAAAAAAAGCGAAGCAGTCGTCGGCGGGACTCGAACGCACGCCGCCGGCGCAAAAATGTATGGACGGGAGCCTTAGTCGGCTCAGCTACGCCGCTTACTCGAAAAAGATTCTAATGTTCTTCTTTACATGGGACATAGTTGCGTGACCCTAACTTTGTTTTGTAATTTCTCCTAAACGAAGGCCCATTGGCACAAACGCCTTTAGGGTTTTTATTAGCTACATGTAAGCTATCGAACGCACTATGACTCGTTGGAAAAGCGATTTCCTAATTGGCGTCATCTCCTTGTTAGTATGATATTTCTATAAGGGAATGCTGCGAAAAACAACAAGCCTATATAGAGGAAACGTAAGAAGTAAGGAAATTAACCAATTACAGTTAATTATTCGTTTTACTGTCGAAGAATTATTAACTGTGATTGGTCAATTTATTTACTATTTAAGTTTTACTACTTAAATTATATTTTGTCTGTCATGATCCTTAATACCCTTAAAAAAAAGTACATAATACCTGAAAACGCTTGCATATGATTAGTATACAATGTATTGTGGGTAAGTACATACCATACATAACCTTGTATATTGTATGTTATGTAGATTTTTTATAATTTAGTAATATCATTTATTAGTATCTTATACATTCCTATCAATTTCTGTCAATATGTACGAAACATCATAGAGACGCCTGCATTATATTCTACCAGATATATAAATATGAAACCGGAGTTTTTGTATGGAAAATACACGTTTATTGTATGAAAATGATAAAAAATATTTTATTCGAAGTATTGCCTATCGCTAGCTATACATTTTTCTCATCTGTCTGACAATCTGTGGATGCCACACCAAAAAAACTGTTGCTCTTTTGAGGCAAACCAGTCATCGAGCCATTTTCGTACATTTTCGTAAGAATTGAAGCGCTGCTTAGCAAGTGCGTGTCCCATCGATGCAAATAAATAGTAATCGGACGGAGCCAAGTCTGGTGAGTAAGCCACATGCGAAAATATTTCCCAACTAAACGTCTCAATCGTTTCCTTGACCAGTTTTACTGTGTGTGATGGTGCATTATCATAAAGCAAAATCACTTTGTGTTGCCTTTTTTATATTCTGCGTTTTTCACGCAAAGTTTGATTCAAATCAATCATTTGTTGTCGGTAGCGTTCAGTATTAACGGTTTGGCTAGGTTTTAACAGCTCATAATAGATCACATCCTTCTGATCCCACCAAACACAGAGCATTGTCTTCCATCCATAGCGATTTGGCTTTGCAGTCGATGCCGATAGTTCACCTGGAGTTACCCATGATCTTTTACGCTTAGGATTCTCAAAATATATCCACTTTTCATCGCCAGTCACAATTCGATGGAGAAATGACTTTCTTTTGTACCTGGCGAGCAGCATTTTGCAAGTGGTTTTTCGGTTTTCCTGCTGTCTTTCATTCAGTTCATGTGGAACCCATTTCCCCAACTTCTGGATCTTTCCCATGGCTTTCAAACGTATGGAGACGGCTTCTCGTGTCACATTTAATTAATCCGCGAGTTGTTGCGTTTGAGTGTCATCCTCATCCAACAATGCTTGAAATTCGCAGTCTTCAAACTTTTTCGGTGGTCTTCCACGTTCTTCGTTTCTCACGTCAAAATCGCCACTTTTGAATTTTTTAAACCACTCAAAGCACTGTGATTTACCAAGAGCGTGCTCACCGTAAGCTTCGACAAGCATTCGATGCGATTCTGCAGCAGTTTTCTTCAAATGGTAACAGAAAATCAATGCTGTCCGCAAATCGTAGTTTCCAGGCACAAAATTCGCCATGTTCAACGCTATTACAAACTATGCTGTTGTATGAAACTTGTATTGTTGTGAGTTGAAAATCTTTGTCAGAGATGTCAACAAGGGAATGGCGCCAATAACGCGGTTTGACGGTAACTACATTAACAGCTAGGGCCATCTATGGGCAAATTCCGATTTCATATTTACAGACCTGGTATATTCATCTTTACGAAGATATTTTCGAAATTTACTCATTATAATATACTGATGATATTATTAGGAGATTGAGATATATTTCGCATATCCGCGATGATTTTAGTATATCCCATAGATATCCATTGCTGTGTGGGATAAATGTATGGTACATGCAGTTAAAATATATTTCGTTTTTCTTTTTAAAGTCGTTATTTTGCAATAATATCTTGACTCTCTGTGGTTCAATTAAGCTGAATTTTAGGTAGAAAATTTCCGTAAACTGTCATTACTGAGTGAACCACTGACAAACGCGTGAAAATATTTAATTTTGAAATATTAATTTTTTGCTATAAAAGAACTGAAAATTTTAATAATATTCCATTAAGATATTTGCAATTTTATTAACTTTTACTTAATTTCTATTATAGTGGTTTATCCGATAACGACAAGCTTACAGAAATTTTCTACTTAAAATTCAGCTTAACCACCGAGAGTCAAGATATTACTGCAAAATGACGACCTTGAAAAGAAAAACAAAATATATTTTAACTGCATATAAAAGTGGATATATTTTGAGAATCCTAAGCGTAAAAGATCATGGGTAACTCCAGGCGAACTATCGGCATCGACTGCAAAGCCAAATCGCTATGGACGGAAGACAATGCTCTGTGTTTAGTGGGATCAGAAGGATGTGATCTATTATGAGCTGTTAACCTGGCCAAACCGTTAATACTGAACGCTACCGACAAGAAATGATTGATTTGAATCAAACTTTGCGTGAGAAACGACCAGAATATAAAAAAGGCAACACAAAGTGATTTTGCTTTATGATAATGCACTATCACACACAGTAAAACTGGTCAAGGAAACGATTGAGACGTTTAGTTGGGAAATATTTTCGCATGTGGCTTACTCACCAGACTTGGCTCCGTCTGATTACTATTTATTTGCATCGATGGGACACGCACTTATATTGAGTATTTAATCATCAAAATTATAATTTTCTTCTCTTTATATGTATGTTGTATTAGGTGGTAAACTTAGTTCCTGCGGCTCACAGTTAGATGACGTTAGTTGTAGGTGTAATTTATTTTGACATCTGAAACTGGCTGCATTTTAGAGGTTAGACATTTGTCAATAAAATTCAGTGCGAAGAGATTCATTTAAGCGAGCAGTGCTATTTTTTCTTTTGATTAAATATGGAACGTGATAAGTTGTTTTTTCGACATGTGCTGCTTCATTACTTTGACTTGAAAAAAACTGCAGCTGCAGCTCATAAATTGCTTTTCGAAGCTTATGGCAATTATGCTCCATCGGAAAGAACATGCCAAGTATGGTTTCAGCGATTTAAGAGTGGTGATTTTGATGTCAATGATAAAGAACGCTCAGGCCAACCGAAAAAGTTTGAAGACACCGATTTGCAGGCATTATTGGACGAAAACTCTACTCAAACGCTCCAAGAATTGTCTGCAGCATTAAATGTTACTCCGATGGCTGTTTCCAAACGTCTAGGAAAAATGGGAAAAATTCAAAAGGAGGGAAAATGGGTATCACACCAATTAACCGCAAATGCTATTGCGAATCGCTTAAACATCTCTATTTCTCTGCTCGCCAGGCAGAAAAAGAAGAGTTTTTTGTGGCGCATAGTGACTGGCGATGAAAAATGGATATACTTCGATAATCCTAAACGAAGAAAATCATGGGTAGACCCTGGCCAACCATCGACATCCACACCAAAGAGTTCAATTCATGGCCACAAAGCAATGCTTTGCATTTGGTGGGATATGCACGGCGTCGTTTATTATGAGCTACTCAGACCGAACGAAAGTATCACGGGGGATCGATATCAATCACAATTAAACCGTCTGAATGAAGCATTGTTGGAAAAAAGGCCAGCAGTAGCCAGCAATCGACGTAAAGTCATGCTTTTGCACGACAACGCTCGACCACACGTTGCCAAAGCCGTCAAAGAAACACTGATGCAGCTCGAGTGGGAAGTTCTCCCGCACCCAGCGTATTCACCAGACTTAGCTCCTTCGGACTATTACTTGTTCCGGTCGATGCAGCATGGCTTGATGGATACACACTTCAGAAATTACGAGGATGTGCGAAAATGGATCGACGAATGGATTACATCAAAAGACAAATCGTTCTATCGTCGCGCAATCTATGCGTTGCCCGAAAGATGGGAAAAATGTATAGCTAGCGAGGGAAAATACTTCGATTAATGTATTTTTTGTTTTTGATGTCGAAATAAATGAGTTTTTTAAACAAAAAAAACCGCAGGAACTAAGTTTACCACCTAATATGTATATACGTCAAAATAACACTTTCGCATATTTATTCAGTTTGTCATAAAAAATTGTGAAAAAACAAGCACGATTTTCAAGCAATCTGTCTTTTCAGTCCGCTTAAACCTCAAACTCTTAAATCCTCAAACACCAAGCTCCCAAATTCCCGACCCTTATATTTCAAATTCCTAAACTCCAAACCCTTAAGCATGTGAATTACAAGCTGTAAAAGCTTGTAAAAGTAAATTGTAAAAACAACTTAACTAGCCGGGTAATCACTCATCTTGCCTTCACTGGCCAGTTAGTTACCCACCTTGCCTTAGAGACTAGGCTCTTACGAGGTACAATTTATCGAACGTTGAATTAGTATATCTCCGGAAGAAAATATCGTTTTGAGATGGTTCAAAGTGGATTTTGAAGAAGTCGTATAATAGTAAATGATACCGTTGACGGATTTTCTCAATTTTTAATTTAATTTAAAATATGATTAAAAACGGCTTTTTGATAGTTTTAGGGGTAATTATGCATTTTAACGGAGCAACCTCCAATGACCTTGATCTTGACATATGTTATAGAGGTCACCCTCCTGAGTAACCCTCAAAAAGTTTTAGGCGGCGCTCGGTTTCTTAAAAAATTAACAAAAGAAATTGCATACAATGAATGTAATTTTTGGACATCGTATATACAAAAACAACGAATTTGTAATCTAAGAAGATGCTTGCTACACACACACACACACACACACACACACATTGCTTGGCTGCTGTGCGCTCGCCCGTATCAGACTACCGACTGCACAGACCGACCCAACTGTCGACTACGACTGCCGACTCTCAATGGACCAATCACAGTGAGGCGCCGATTCGGTAATTGGTCCATTGAGAGTCGGCAGTCATAGTCGGCAGTCGGATCGCTCGGTAGTCTGATACGGGCTTAACGGGCGGGCGAGCGCACGGACGCCTAAGTAGTGTGTGTGTGTGTGCGTGCGTGCGCGTGTGCAAATCTACAGATTAAATGAACAACTTCTTTTGTTAATAATTTTTTAAGAAACAACGAGCGCCGCCTAAACTTTTTTTAGGGTTACTCAGGAGGGTGACCTCTATAACATGTCAAGATCAAGGTCATTGGAGGTTGCTCTGTTAAATGCATAATTACTAAAATTACGTAAGAAAACATTGTCAGATCTCAATTAACACCTCCAATTTTGCAGACCTGTGTAATACAGACATACAGAATGTTCTCTCAGCGTAACAGTCCGCACGATTTTTTAGATACTTTTAATTGTTTAAGGAAAAAGTTGCAAAATGAATTTTCAACTTTTTGCAGGTTACAACTTGCAATAACGAAAAGTAAACAAAAAATTTTTTTCATAAAGAAATTAAGATCACCTTGAGTTTTTTAAATAGCACCATGCACTTTTTTACGTAATAGAGAAGTTTAAAATGAATTCAACGTATTATCACAAATATCACTTTTATTAATATTTAATATCATATATGTGGCTCGTTATTTTATAGTTGCCTAGCCTACGCACGAATAAAATTGATTTCAAAATGATCTTAGAGATACTTTTGGAAATCGTATTAGATACACAAGGTCTTCTCGTTCTTCAGATTTATCTCCAATGGATTTTTTCTTATGAGGATATCTACTCTTGTGTATCAAACATCATAATTAATAATA
This sequence comes from Odontomachus brunneus, assembly GCF_010583005.1. Taxonomy (NCBI): domain Eukaryota; kingdom Metazoa; phylum Arthropoda; class Insecta; order Hymenoptera; family Formicidae; genus Odontomachus; species Odontomachus brunneus. Next base: position 665,251 of record NW_022639570.1, on the reverse strand, counting down.
TTCAAGATCTTCGAGAAGAAATAATTATAGCTTGTGCAAATTTAGATCCAAATAGCATAATAGCTGCTATGCACAGTAATTTGTTGCAGAATTTTGTGTTGCAGAAAGTGGCAAGCAATTCGAACATTTGTTTTTATAAGTTGGAGTTCTTTTTTATTATTTTACTATCATTATTAATAAAAGTGATATTTGTGATAATGTATTAGATTTATCTTAAAGTCGTCCACAATATTATGTAAAAAAAAGTATAGCAACATTTAAAAAGTTCAAGATGATTTTAATTTCTTTATGAAAAAAATAGTTTTTATCTTTTGTTATTACAAGTAGTGTACATAAAGCAGTTTAAAATTCACCTAATAACTATTTTCTTCCATCGACAGTGTCTGAAAAATCGTACGGATTGTTACGCTGAATATCCTATATGTATAATAACAGATAATGTATTTATGACGTAATGTCATAAATACTTATATTATTTCACAAAGTTATTGAAATTATTGAAATTTTAAAATTATAGTGTATAATATTTTTTACATTATTAACTCACGGGATGAAATATAAATTTTCCGGTATTATGGATGTTAATATAATAGCTACATTGTTCGCAATACGAATTTTTTTTTTTTTAATGCGCATGATCAAATGATTTTGTTTCTATACGTAAAACGATAAGAATATCTACTTGTATAAATAAATTATGATTGTCGATACATTGTGACACACGGGTTGACTTTGCTTGTGACATGGCACTATGGATGGTATATAAAATTATCTAAATAAGGACTACGACTAATTAAGCCCACATTACGTTTCTCATGTACGATTGTCCGAATTATAATTATAATGATCTCGTTGTTGAATACAAGTCAAATGTACGTGCTGTGACGTGGTGGCATCGTGCCCCGTCACAAGGGCGCGGACGCAGGGAGAGCAGCTACCAGCGCTCAACCAATATCGCTAGGAGTCGGCAGCGAGGTGGGATTCCGGCCTAAATAATAAACAGATCCTATGTCCGCGGGAGATAGTTAGACCAAGGCTGCAAGGAAAGCGTCTTTGTCTTGAGTCAGTCTTACTCGAGCTAGCGAGCGAGCGAGGTGAACCATGAGCGTAGAGTTTTGGGATAAAACATGAGATGACGTACAGAGTCGAACGCAAAGCAATGAGGGCCATGGCCGAGAGAGCGAGCAATCCCGACCTGTCCCGAGCTAAGGGCAAGGACCAGCGGACGAGTGGAGCGATGGAAACCAAGTCGCGTCCGGGACGGCTATGTGTAAGAAAAATTCTGCCTTTATAGTACGTAAGCCGGTGCACCGCGGCCGAGACGTGGGGAATACACTCTTCGCGGGTAACACGAAGAACAGCGGATGCGCCGTTTAACTCATTGTTGCGTAGTTAGCGTTCACATTGTAAATAGTTAGCGTCGCGTATGTTTTGCGTTTGTCGTGTATCTCGTTGCGTATCTTGCGATTAGCGTATTTGTGATACCAGTCGAATAAATCGTTGTATCGGGAACGAGTTGTCCTACAATCGCCTACCTTCCGAGATCCTAGCCTCCGCGAACAAACGCTCTCGACGAGCTAGTTGCGCCCGTACCGGGCGGTTCATCGCCGATCGTACGGCGGTCTCTAGGAGTCCGACTCCCCGGTGGTGCGGCCGTTTCCGCACCTGGCGCCCAATCGTAACTGCAAAGAACTCAAAATAGTCGTGGAATAATCGCTCGGGCGGAATTTGGACGGGAACGTAGCGAGAGAAAGCTCGCGGCCGACCTGGGGAGCTATACGCGAATCACGTCGCAGTGCCAAATTATTTTTTGGCTTTTCACAAACGTACACGGAAACCTATCTTATTACCAACTATTTTTTTGTTCCTAAATAAATTAGATATGCAAATTTATATTCAAATCAATTAATCAACTAACAAATTAATTAATGAGTTTCGTTAGGAAATGGGGAAAACACATATCTAACATCTTTATCCTTAGGAACAAAAAGATAGTTGGTACAAAAAAGATAGATTCTCACGTACGTTTGTAAAAGATCGAAAAATAATTCGACGCGTCCGTCTAACTTGTATTCAACAACAAAATCTTTCCATATAATTCTAATTGGTAATCGTATCTAAGAACCACGATGTGGCTTTGATTGGTCGTGAATTCTCCTTACTTAGATAATATCTATACAAAGCCTTTAAGTATATACATATTTCGATATATGAAATCTTTTTCTTAATGTACAGTCGCGGACTTAAAGGTTGATGGATCGTTTTTAGCAAATTTAGGAACGCATTCCGACTTGAGATGAAGGAGAGTCGCTGTTCCGTCTACGCGGCATGCCTGCGCAGTGACTAACCACGATAGGAGAGAAATGACATATACGTAATGTTATAAAAGTAAGCACGACGTTCGTGTGGGAAGTGTTCCGCAGGATTCGCCGTGACCGAGCACTGTGGATTACACATAAAGATATAAAGATAAGTAATAGATTTCATTACAAAAAATATATAAATTATGTTTGTAATATAATATTAATTGTTATATATGTAGGAAATTTAATATCTGTCATATTTGTGTTTTGCAGAAGGAAATAAATATCACAAGCAGAATGTGGGAATAATGAAATCTATTACTTATCTTTATATCTTTATGTGTAATCCACAGTGCTCGGTCACGGCGAATCTTGCGGAACACTTCCCACACGAACGTCGTGCTTACTTTTATGACATTACGTATATGTCATTTCTCTCCTATCGTGATTAGTCACTGCGCAGGCATGTCCCGTAGATGCAGCAGCGACTCTCCTTCATCTCAAGTCGGAATGCGTTCCTAAATTTGCTAAAAACGATCCATCAACCTTTAAGTCGGCGACTGTACAATATGTATAATACGTTGATAAAAAAATACTAATATTGATAATAATAAAAATACTCTGAACTGTGCACAGCGGGATTACAGGCCTTAATTCCACATACAATTTAAATTAAAAATTTCAATTTAAAATTTACTTAAATATATGTGTTTTAAAAGTGAATATACACAGAATAGATCAATAGATTTTCAATCACTGGTTGATTTTTGTTTCAAAAGTGATTCTAAATGTGATATTTGTAGCGAAATTAGGTGTCCTTGGTATAAAAATCATTTTGTATGACACATTTTTTCCATGATCTTTACCTTTGCAACGAATATGTGCCATAAATACGAGGGCTGCTCCGTAAGTTTTGCGACTAAGTAAGGAAAACACGGTAATTTGTCATTGAAAATGGCTTTATTGTTTTTCAAAGTATTCTCCATGATGATCAATACACTTCTGCATTCGCTCAAATCATTTATTATAGCATCCATGCCACTCCGAAAGTGGTACCTCCAAAACATGTGTTTTAAACGCATCAACCGCTTCTTCTGGCGTCGAAAATCGTTGACCACGCAGTTTATTCTTGATGTTCGAGAACAAAAAGAAGTCATTGGGTGCCAAATCAGGACTGTACGGTGGATGACCCATTAATTCGATGTTTTCACTGGTCAAATAGGCGGTTGTTTGAGCCGATGTGTGAGAGCTCGCATTGTCATGGTGAAGAATGATTCGTCGTCTTGAGTTGTTTTTCCTTATTTGGCCGAAGACTTCTGGCAAACAAATGATTGTGTACCACCCAGAATTGACCGTTCTACGTTTCTCTAAGGGTACTGTTGCCACATGACCAGTTTTTCCGAAAAAACAGGCGACCATTTGTTTCGAAGTGCTTCGAGCGCGAACAACTTTTGTTGGGTTAGGTTCACTTTGAAAGACCCACACAGTCGACTGCTGTTTAGTTTCCGGCTCATATGCATAGATCCATGACTCGTCACCTGTGTAGAGGTTATATACGGCATTTGACGCACCTCGATCGAATTTCTTCAGCATTTTTTTGCACCAATTTACACGATCCTTTTTTTGAGTAATTGTCAAATTATGCGGGATCCAACGTGAACAAATTTTTTTTACGGACAAATGTTCATGCAATATCGTTTGTATACAATTCATACCAACACCCAGGGATGCCTGAATCTCACGGTATGTCACATGTCGATCTTGCATTATCAATTCACGCACAGCATCGATGTTTTCTGGCACAGCAGCTGATTTTGGACGACCTTCGCGAGGTTCGTCGGTGAGCGAACTACGACCACGATTGAATTCATTAAACCAGCGACAAATAGTGGCCTTGTGTGGTGCTTCATTGCCAAAAGTGGAAGCAAGTTGATCGATGCACTCTTGTCTCGATAATCCACGTCGAAAGTCGTAAAAAATCATCGCACGAAAGTGTTCTCGTGTTAATTCCATTTTTTCGCTGAGACACAATTTTCAAGTCACTGTAAACAATACAAGTAGCCTCCGTACGACAAAACGTTTCGAGTAAAAAAATCTTCCAAACTGTCAAACTTTTTGATGGTAAGGTTAGATTTTACCTAGCAACGCCAGTGTTGCCAAGTCGCAAAACTTACGGAGCAGCCCTCTTATAACACATATTCATTAATTGCTTATATACAAATTTTATATTGTTTCTTTTATACATATACTATTGTTAAATATATATAACTGTCAATATTATTCTTTTACAATTTATTATATTATTCTTATTTCTCTAGATTATTATTCTATAATTTATATTAAGTTTCTCCGTTATACTTTCTTCAGGAATTATTAATGATAATTGTATTTTTCCATTACATATTTGTTCTCTTTCGCGGAACTAATAAAATTCGTCTTATTTTAAGCATTGCGGCTTTATTTTAATTCACCTTGATCTTGGTAGACTTCTTTGGTAGAAAAAAGTTTATAGAGAACGATAGAATAAAATAATCATTTTCTATCGTTTTGAATATGGATTTTGGTTCGTGAATTTACAAAATGAATAGTATTCTATCGTATACAATAGAATACAATAGATAGTGATAGAATTTCTATCGTTAATTTCTTATAGAATACAAAATCGTGTATAACCAGATAAAATACGATAGGGTTAATATCTGAACTTGCGAGTGAAAACGATACAGTTTAAAGAAAATGATTCAAATTAATAGCGCTATCAATTTGAATCGTTTTCTTTATCCATCTATATTCTTAATCCATATTCAAAACGATAGAAAAGATAGAACGATAGAATTTTATTCTATCTCTATCTCTATAAATTTTTTTTACCAAGGTTATCTTTATTATGAAATCTTATCTTTAGACTGAAATAAACATAGATTTTATACATATTTAATTCAGGAAATATATATTGGAAACTTTTGTACACATACACACACATACACCACACACAACACAAATAAGGGAGGGAGAGAGGGAGAGAGAGAGAGATAGTTGTGAACACTGTATTTTTTAATATAGCTGAAAATGTATTTATATATATTATAAATCTTTGAAGGCTTAACTATAAATTTTGATTCTGTAACTCCGAGAGTTATGTAAAGAACATACCAAAATCTTTACTGATGATATGTAACGTCTATAAGATAAAATTAAAACTCGCAAATGTGGCTGAACGTGTTCCGCTACCTATTTTATTCATTTTTGTAGGCTTAATTGTACGATCTAGCTTTGTAGCTTCTTCAAGAATAATGTAAGAAACATGAAATTTTATCGATGATGTACAGAATGTTCCATTTTAACTTACAAGGTCTGCTTTTACTTTCAATTTTCACTTTCATTTTCAATTTGAACTTTTGTAAGAATGTAGTATTTATACAGAAATAACAAATATTATTCGGATCATACGATCAAGGATTTAAAGAATCGCGGTGTGAATTTCAGCGCGATATTTTAGTAAAACATTTCGCAAATGCCAGCATGGCGCAGCGGACTAGACGTTGGGCTAGTGATGTGAAGGTTGCGAGTTTATGAACACATTCTACCTTATGATTTTTTTATTATACAGCACTTTTGTCGTTACGAAGAAAAATATTTAGAATTAAAGCACTGTGCGTTAAATATATTTTATTTATAAAATATTGGAACTTTTTTTGCAAAATAACAATTTAATTTTAAGCGTATTCGCGAAAAACGATTTGAACTCGATTATAATTAATTATACGTAGAAAATTCTTTACACATTCGAGTTTGTTGACGGCGCGAGTTGTAAATTTGGCCACTGAAGTTGTTGCCGGGAAGCTCAGAGAAAACTCGAAAGTGACGTTGCGAATTCCAACAAGAAGTCTGTGCGTTACAGTAGGATTCCTTAGGCCAAAAGAGAGACTCAAGTTGATCAGTCGATAATCCTTTTTATATTTTACAAACAATTTCGTAAACAGCAGCGATGCGATAACTGAGTCCGTACTGCTCCGATAATAACAATAAAATTGATGTCACGAGAACGTATTCTTTACCGATGACGGATCGCTCAGTTGCAGTCTGGTCGATAACCGCAGTGAGTAAGAACTTAAATCCTCAAATCAAACTGATCGTTCCTTCGTTCAGCGATAGCTTATTCTGAAACAAAAGAATTGACGATAATAACGAAAAAATGTGCGAAAACTGTTGCACTGTGAGCATAATGGTATGCGAGAGTGAAAAAGCTAAACCAAGGAGCATCAATCGGATTAAATATACAGGGTGTTCAAAAAGTCCCGGACCGGTGAAATATCTCGAAAACTAAGCATTTTAGAAAAAAATGTTTCAGATAAAAGTTGTGGCGTTTAAAAAGATGTATTTACTGATCACATCAGTTTGACCTTGGGTTGCGTAGCGAAGGTCAGGTCAAGGTCACATTAATTTTTTTAAATGGAA
>NW_022639570.1:654157-655885 GCF_010583005.1 Odontomachus brunneus | reverse complement strand
AAGGTCAAACTGATGTGATCAGTAAATACATCTTTTTAAACGCCACAACTTTTATCTGAAACATTTTTTTCTAAAATGCTTAGTTTTCGAGATATTTCACCGGTCCGGGACTTTTTGAACACCCTGTATGTGATCGAGAGACATCGGCGCTCGGCGGGGATTGACTTAATATCGTTTTTATGACGGTGACACGCGTTCACGGTCGGAGCTTGATGTTCACTTTAAGAGCGAGATAGTGCAAATTACTGATACTTATATCTGATATTTCGGTACTCCTGTACGTTGTTGATGTGATACTCGACAGAGTTTTTTTTGTTTTGCATAATGAGACAGTTTAAATATATAATATTACACAATTATACATATATTTCCTAATTCATTTATGTTTACGTGTACACGCACCGGCGTTAATGCCGTCCGTATATCTGTGTAACTCGCATACGATGACGCGTCACTCACACACTGCTGCCTGTAGGTCAGGCATGAGCTGCACAGAGGGACGAAGGGGGCTAGCGGTATACGATCGTCGGACGCTTGGGGAGGGAATTGGTGGGAGTCGCGGCGATCTTCCATCCTCTATCGCAGACGTAAAAGCGAGAGAGATAGCATTATAAGACGTTGTGGACAAAAATACCATCCTAAAATACGTGTGACACACACTAAGAAAACGCTTGAGTCGCACTGTCTTGTCTATACGTGAGCAATACGCGGTGTCCCGACGACTGTTTCTCTCGCTCGAACATCCATGCATTTTTTCTTATTAGCAAAGAAATTACTGTAACGTAAAAGGAGATGTTGGGGAAGAGTTTTCAGGAGGTTTCGACAAGTACTTTTTAATAGCTGCTCTTGAAAAAAAAATATTAGATTTATTTCAATATACAGGGTGTAACAAAAGTATTAGTACCCCTATATAAATTTCCAGGATCGCATTTTCCGAGAAAATCATTCAGACAAAAGTTGCATAGTTTTGACCTAGCGATTCGATGGTGACCTTATCTTTGACCTCGAGGTCATTTTTTCGAGGTCATTTCAAGGTCAACTTTTTTTTTAATGGAAACCCCCATTTTTTATTCCAGAATTGGAAAGAGCGAGAAAATTTACATACAGATATGTATTTGACCCATGAGTCCAAGGGACCCCTCAAGGTCATTTCAAGCTTACATTATTTGAGCATAGTAATGAATCACGAGGCAGGTGGCTTGGTGAGAAACGTTTTAGACAAAAGATTTAAGGTTTTGACTAAGCGATTAGATGGTGACCTTGTCTTTGACCTCGAGGTCATTTTTCGAGGTCGTTTCAAGGTCAACTTTTTTTTTAAATGTTCGAGATAAATGTTTTGGGCGAAAGTTGTAGGGTTTCGAACGGGATATTTGTTGGTGACCTTGACTTCGACCTTTGACACATCCTGAGAAGTCTTTTTAAGATCAACTTTGAACTTTTAAACGGAAATGACCTCGAGGTATAAGACAAGGTCACCATCTAATCGTTTGGTCAAAACCTTAAATCTTTTGTGTCGAAGTATTTTTAATTTTAGTGTTGCATAAATACGCGAGATATAATTATTTGAAGAAATTGAGGTCGATAATCAGTCCAATATCCGGTACGGTCGATAACTTGATTGAATCGATTTGGTATCGAATCAAATCATGTTCGCGAGAAAGTCCAGTCGAAGCCATGATTCTTCCCAGACAACGAACGAAAAAGAGCGGATAGCTTTTAATCATCAGA
>NW_022639570.1:652331-654147 GCF_010583005.1 Odontomachus brunneus | reverse complement strand
ATTTCTTATAGAATACAAAATCGTGTATAACCAGATAAAATACGATAGGGTTAATATCTGAACTTGCGAGTGAAAACGATACAGTTTAAAGAAAATGATTCAAATTAATAGCGCTATCAATTTGAATCGTTTTCTTTATCCATCTATATTCTTAATCCATATTCAAAACGATAGAAAAGATAGAACGATAGAATTTTATTCTATCTCTATCTCTATAAATTTTTTTTACCAAGGTTATCTTTATTATGAAATCTTATCTTTAGACTGAAATAAACATAGATTTTATACATATTTAATTCAGGAAATATATATTGGAAACTTTTGTACACATACACACACATACACCACACACAACACAAATAAGGGAGGGAGAGAGGGAGAGAGAGAGAGATAGTTGTGAACACTGTATTTTTTAATATAGCTGAAAATGTATTTATATATATTATAAATCTTTGAAGGCTTAACTATAAATTTTGATTCTGTAACTCCGAGAGTTATGTAAAGAACATACCAAAATCTTTACTGATGATATGTAACGTCTATAAGATAAAATTAAAACTCGCAAATGTGGCTGAACGTGTTCCGCTACCTATTTTATTCATTTTTGTAGGCTTAATTGTACGATCTAGCTTTGTAGCTTCTTCAAGAATAATGTAAGAAACATGAAATTTTATCGATGATGTACAGAATGTTCCATTTTAACTTACAAGGTCTGCTTTTACTTTCAATTTTCACTTTCATTTTCAATTTGAACTTTTGTAAGAATGTAGTATTTATACAGAAATAACAAATATTATTCGGATCATACGATCAAGGATTTAAAGAATCGCGGTGTGAATTTCAGCGCGATATTTTAGTAAAACATTTCGCAAATGCCAGCATGGCGCAGCGGACTAGACGTTGGGCTAGTGATGTGAAGGTTGCGAGTTTATGAACACATTCTACCTTATGATTTTTTTATTATACAGCACTTTTGTCGTTACGAAGAAAAATATTTAGAATTAAAGCACTGTGCGTTAAATATATTTTATTTATAAAATATTGGAACTTTTTTTGCAAAATAACAATTTAATTTTAAGCGTATTCGCGAAAAACGATTTGAACTCGATTATAATTAATTATACGTAGAAAATTCTTTACACATTCGAGTTTGTTGACGGCGCGAGTTGTAAATTTGGCCACTGAAGTTGTTGCCGGGAAGCTCAGAGAAAACTCGAAAGTGACGTTGCGAATTCCAACAAGAAGTCTGTGCGTTACAGTAGGATTCCTTAGGCCAAAAGAGAGACTCAAGTTGATCAGTCGATAATCCTTTTTATATTTTACAAACAATTTCGTAAACAGCAGCGATGCGATAACTGAGTCCGTACTGCTCCGATAATAACAATAAAATTGATGTCACGAGAACGTATTCTTTACCGATGACGGATCGCTCAGTTGCAGTCTGGTCGATAACCGCAGTGAGTAAGAACTTAAATCCTCAAATCAAACTGATCGTTCCTTCGTTCAGCGATAGCTTATTCTGAAACAAAAGAATTGACGATAATAACGAAAAAATGTGCGAAAACTGTTGCACTGTGAGCATAATGGTATGCGAGAGTGAAAAAGCTAAACCAAGGAGCATCAATCGGATTAAATATACAGGGTGTTCAAAAAGTCCCGGACCGGTGAAATATCTCGAAAACTAAGCATTTTAGAAAAAAATGTTTCAGATAAAAGTTGTGGCGTTTAAAAAGATGTATTTACTGATCACATCAGTTTGACCTTGGGTTGCGTAGCGAAGGTCAGGTCAAGGTCACATTAATTTTTTTAAATGGAA
>NW_022639570.1:648878-651850 GCF_010583005.1 Odontomachus brunneus | reverse complement strand
TGTTCCATTTAAAAAAATTAATGTGACCTTGACCTGACCTTCGCTACGCAACCCAAGGTCAAACTGATGTGATCAGTAAATACATCTTTTTAAACGCCACAACTTTTATCTGAAACATTTTTTTCTAAAATGCTTAGTTTTCGAGATATTTCACCGGTCCGGGACTTTTTGAACACCCTGTATGTGATCGAGAGACATCGGCGCTCGGCGGGGATTGACTTAATATCGTTTTTATGACGGTGACACGCGTTCACGGTCGGAGCTTGATGTTCACTTTAAGAGCGAGATAGTGCAAATTACTGATACTTATATCTGATATTTCGGTACTCCTGTACGTTGTTGATGTGATACTCGACAGAGTTTTTTTTGTTTTGCATAATGAGACAGTTTAAATATATAATATTACACAATTATACATATATTTCCTAATTCATTTATGTTTACGTGTACACGCACCGGCGTTAATGCCGTCCGTATATCTGTGTAACTCGCATACGATGACGCGTCACTCACACACTGCTGCCTGTAGGTCAGGCATGAGCTGCACAGAGGGACGAAGGGGGCTAGCGGTATACGATCGTCGGACGCTTGGGGAGGGAATTGGTGGGAGTCGCGGCGATCTTCCATCCTCTATCGCAGACGTAAAAGCGAGAGAGATAGCATTATAAGACGTTGTGGACAAAAATACCATCCTAAAATACGTGTGACACACACTAAGAAAACGCTTGAGTCGCACTGTCTTGTCTATACGTGAGCAATACGCGGTGTCCCGACGACTGTTTCTCTCGCTCGAACATCCATGCATTTTTTCTTATTAGCAAAGAAATTACTGTAACGTAAAAGGAGATGTTGGGGAAGAGTTTTCAGGAGGTTTCGACAAGTACTTTTTAATAGCTGCTCTTGAAAAAAAAATATTAGATTTATTTCAATATACAGGGTGTAACAAAAGTATTAGTACCCCTATATAAATTTCCAGGATCGCATTTTCCGAGAAAATCATTCAGACAAAAGTTGCATAGTTTTGACCTAGCGATTCGATGGTGACCTTATCTTTGACCTCGAGGTCATTTTTTCGAGGTCATTTCAAGGTCAACTTTTTTTTTAATGGAAACCCCCATTTTTTATTCCAGAATTGGAAAGAGCGAGAAAATTTACATACAGATATGTATTTGACCCATGAGTCCAAGGGACCCCTCAAGGTCATTTCAAGCTTACATTATTTGAGCATAGTAATGAATCACGAGGCAGGTGGCTTGGTGAGAAACGTTTTAGACAAAAGATTTAAGGTTTTGACTAAGCGATTAGATGGTGACCTTGTCTTTGACCTCGAGGTCATTTTTCGAGGTCGTTTCAAGGTCAACTTTTTTTTTAAATGTTCGAGATAAATGTTTTGGGCGAAAGTTGTAGGGTTTCGAACGGGATATTTGTTGGTGACCTTGACTTCGACCTTTGACACATCCTGAGAAGTCTTTTTAAGATCAACTTTGAACTTTTAAACGGAAATGACCTCGAGGTATAAGACAAGGTCACCATCTAATCGTTTGGTCAAAACCTTAAATCTTTTGTGTCGAAGTATTTTTAATTTTAGTGTTGCATAAATACGCGAGATATAATTATTTGAAGAAATTGAGGTCGATAATCAGTCCAATATCCGGTACGGTCGATAACTTGATTGAATCGATTTGGTATCGAATCAAATCATGTTCGCGAGAAAGTCCAGTCGAAGCCATGATTCTTCCCAGACAACGAACGAAAAAGAGCGGATAGCTTTTAATCATCAGAAATATTTTTAAGATATTGCATTGATTTCAAATAAATATTAAAATAACATTTGAAAAATATTTTTTGTAATGTTTTTGAAACGTTTAAACAACATTAAGAAAAATCATATCATAAAATAACATGTGAAAAATATAAATGCATTATTATTAAAAAATATTGAAATAATGCACATGAAGTCAACATTTCTAAACGTTAATTTTTGATGATGATAGCAGAAACGATATCCATAGTATTCCGCATTTTTGCATCCATAGTAATATGGAACAATAAGTATTTGAAATAGGCGCAAAAATCGGCTCTTTTCAGGGCCACCAAATTTTATAACGATGAAACGATACTCGAACGCATAATATTCCGCATTTCTATATCCATAGTAATATGGAACAATAAGTATTTGAAATAGGCGCAAAAATCGGCTCTTTTCAGGGCCACCAAATTTTATAACGATGAAACGATACTCGAACGCATAATATTCCGCATTTCTATATCCATAGTAATATGGAACAATAAGTATTTGAAATAGGCGCAAAAATCGGCTCTTTTCAGGGCCACCAAATTTTATAACGATGAAACGATACTCGAACGCATAATATTCCGCATTTCTATATCCATAGTAATATGGAACAATTATTTGAAATAGGCGCAAAAATCGGCTCTTTTCAGGGCCACCAAGTTTTATAACGATGAAACGATACTCGAACGCATAATATTCCGCATTTCTGTATCCATAGTAATATGGAACAATAATTATTTGAAATAGGCGCAAAAATCGGCTCTTTTCAGGGCCACCAAATTTTATAACGATGAAACGATACTCGAACGCATAATATTCCGCATTTCTGTATCCATAGTAATATGGAACAATAATTATTTGAAATAGGCGCAAAAATCGGCTCTTTTCAGGGCCACCAAATTTTATAACGATGAAACGATACTCGAACGCATAATATATGAAATAATTATATCTCGCATGTTTATGCAACACTAAAATTAAAAATACATTACTTTGACAACCTATACAAGCGCTATATTGTTGAAGTATTCTATATTGATTTAGTATTATATATTGAAATAAATCTAATATTTTTTTTTCAAGAGCAGCTATTAAAAAGTACTTGTCGAAGCCTCCTGATAACCCTTCCCTAACATCTCCTTTTACATTACAGTAATTTCCTTGCTAACAAGAAAAA
>NW_022639570.1:648758-648868 GCF_010583005.1 Odontomachus brunneus | reverse complement strand
TGTGGACAAAAATACCATCCTAAAATACGTGTGACACACACTAAGAAAACGCTTGAGTCGCACTGTCTTGTCTATACGTGAGCAATACGCGGTGTCCCGACGACTGTTTC
>NW_022639570.1:644497-648748 GCF_010583005.1 Odontomachus brunneus | reverse complement strand
CGATACTCGAACGCATAATATATGAAATAATTATATCTCGCATGTTTATGCAACACTAAAATTAAAAATACATTACTTTGACAACCTATACAAGCGCTATATTGTTGAAGTATTCTATATTGATTTAGTATTATATATTGAAATAAATCTAATATTTTTTTTTCAAGAGCAGCTATTAAAAAGTACTTGTCGAAGCCTCCTGATAACCCTTCCCTAACATCTCCTTTTACATTACAGTAATTTCCTTGCTAACAAGAAAAAAATGCATGGATGTTCGAGCGAGCGAAACTGTCGTCGAGACACCGCGTATTGCTCACGTATAGACAAGACAGTGTGAGTCAAGCGTTTTCTTAGTGTCATATGTATTTTAGGACGGCATTTCTGTCCACAACGTCTTATAATGCTATCTCTCTCGTTTTTCGTCTGCGATAGAGGATAGAAGATCGCCGCGTATTCCCTCTCCAAGCGTCCGACGATCGCATACCGCTAGCCGCCTCTGCCACTCCGTACTGCTCGTGGTTCATCCACAAGCAGCAGTGTGTGAGTGACGCATCATCGTATGCGAGTCACATGGATATACGGACGGCATTAACGCCGGTGCGTGTACACAAATGTAATTATGAAAGAAGGAATGCGGTTATTGATCATCTTGCTCTGTAATTTTACAAATGGGATGATAGGAATCGAAAAAATATTTAAAATATAGGACAAACTTGCCTAGCACTGCACCAAGCATACTTTATAAAGTCAATTTTTTCTCAAATATATTTAGTTTTTAATAATATCTTGTTAACAATAAAAAATGTGCGATTACGTGTCTATTTAGATAATACGTATTTGATCATAGATGTGAATCACTGATGTAATATTAACGAGTGAATTTTTATTATATCTTCAGATGAAAGGATATTGTATCTTCTTTCTTCAAGATGAAAGGAGGGAGTGCAATTTTGATCGATTTCTGCCCATTAATTATTTGACTGGCACGCGCGCCAAAAGGTGCATCCGTGTCCGTGCCACAACTGGCACGTGCACCAAAAGTCACGCGTTTTACGCAAGAAGGAACTCTCCTTATTTCTACGTTGGAAATATATTATTGAATTAAAAAAGTTACTAATCTTATGTTTTCGACATCAAAGAATCCGAATTTCATGTCAAAATTAAAGAATTTTTAAATTCCAATGTACTGGGTCACTATCGTCTAGATCACTATCAATTGATACGCACGGAAAATTTCTTTTATATTAATTTGAGTACTAAGATTATACTTTCATAACATTGTTAAGTCAAATGGAATTGTAATAAACATTTTTTTCGTTAAGGCAGAGGAAATGCATTACGCACACCCCCGGGAAATACGGGACTTTCCCAGGGGTAGTGTGGGACTCTCCCTCTCCGGAACTAATCGCCGGAGGGGACCTATCCACTAAAATCTTTGCCGAGCCTCTTGCGGCCATCGCGAGGGCGCCCCGGGAACTGCTTGCGCATGACTTCCGGGACGCCATCAGCCGCCGGGCGGGGAAAACTAAGAAAACCCCGCCCCGTTCCCGAGCCGGGGGAGAAGATAGTTTTCCCGCTGTACCAATCCTCTATGACCGGACGTGGGCCCCCCCGTCCGGTCACACCTCTCCAGTTAGGAGCCTTTTGGGCCGGGTCCAGTCTGCACCCGGCCCGCCCCTACGCTCCTGACCGAGGTTACGGGGTGGAGGAGTCTCCCTCCACCCCTCTCGGTCAGGAGCTTCTATTCTCTGGGAGAGGGGTGAGCGGCCTAAAAACCCGCCCATGCAGGCCGGCCGCTCTACCCCCCTGCCGGAGGCGCCTGGTCTGACTCCTTGTCACGGGGGGAGGAATCACGCCTTGCAACGCGTCTCCCCCGCCCGACAAGGCGTCTCCTATCATCCCCCCCCCCGCCGGGTCCTCCGGCGATCGTCGTTAGGAGGACCCGGCGGTATTGGGGGGAGGGGGCGCACCTGCAGGTACCCCGGGGGAGGGAACGCCAGCAGTGACGTCCCCTCCCCACCCACAGGTGCGCCGCCCTTCTATCCCACGCTAGTAGGTGTGGCGCCGCTCTCCTCCTGCGGCGCCTCACCCCGTCCCGGGGGGCGGCTTCGCCCCTCCTAACTTTCTCGGCTTCTTCCTTCTACGACACGACGGTGTCACGGAAGGAGGTGACGGCGGACCAGTCCTCGTCTCCCCCAAGCATGGCCCTGACAAAGGCCGGGGAGAGAGGTTCGCTCCCACCACTCCGATTAGGACTCGACGCTCTGCCACCCAGGAGGGAGGAATTGTAATAAACATTTTTTTTTTTTTTTTTTTGAGGCAGAGGAAATGCTTTACGCACACCCCCGGGAAATCGGGACTTTCCCAGGGGTAGTGTGGGACTCTCCCCCTCCGGAAGTAACTGCCGGAGGGGGCCTACCCACTAAAACCTCTGCCGGGCCCCATGCGGCTGTTGCGAGGGCGTCCCGGGAACCGCTTGCGCATTACTTTCGGGACGCCCTCAGCCGCAGGGCGGGGAAGAACCTAAACCCCGCCCCCTTCCCGGGCCGGGAGGGATTATTCCCTCCCGGCCCGCTGTTCCTGTCCTCCATGACCGGACGTGGGCCCCCCCGTCCGGTCACACCTCGCCTGTTGGGGGCGCTTGTGACCGGGTCCGGTCCCGTCCGGACCCGGCCCGCCCCCACGCTCCCGACCGAGGTTGCTGGGGCGGAGGGGTCTAAGTGTTCCCCTCCGCCCCTCCCGGTCAGGAGCCTCCTGGCACTGGGAGGGGGGTGGGCGGCCTAAGAGCCCGCCCTTGCAAGCCGGCCGCTCTGCCCCCCTCCCGGAGGCGCCTGGTCTGACTTCTTATCACGGGGGGGGGGAGTCGCGCCTTGCTGCGCGTCTCCCCCGCCCGACCAGGCGCCTCCTGTCTCCCCCTCGCCGGGCCCTCCGTTGATCAGGAGGGCCCGGCGGCATTGTAGGGGGCTGCGGCGCACGCGCAGGTACCCCGGGGGAGGGAACGCCAGCGGTGGCGTCCCCTCCCCGCCCGCGAGTGCGCCGCCCCTCGACCCCGCGCTGATGCGCGGGCAGGCGAGGCGCCGCTCTCCTTCTGCGGCGCCTCGCCCCATCCCCGGGGGCGGCGGTTTCACCCTGCCGCACCCTTTCCGCCTCCTCCTTCTGCGACACAACTGCGTCGCAGAAGGAAGTGACGGTAGACCAGCCTTCGTCTCCCCCAAGCATGGCCCTTATAAGGGCCGGGGGAGAGAGGTCCGCTCCCACCACGTCGATCAGGACTCGGCGCTCCACATCCCAGGAGGGGCATTCCTCCAGGGTGTGTTGCGCCGAGTCCACCTCAGCGCCACAGTGGTGGCAGCGGGAGTTAGGCTCCCTACCAATCCTGTGCAGGTACTCACCGAAGCATCCATGTCCGGTGAGTACCTGCGTCGTCCGGAAGGACAGCTCTCTGCGGACCCTGTCTACCCATTCTTGTAGACAGGGCCGGATGGCCTCGTTCCCGAGTGGCCCGTCGCCTCCTCCAGGTGGATGCTCCACCTTAGGAGGAGGCGTTGAGGGGCCTGCACTTTGGCTGTGCCAATGGCCCTGGCCAGGTGTTCGAGATCTCCCCCGGCACGGAGCTCCTTGACACGCCGATAGGTTTCGGCGTGCATTTGTGCAAGGAGCTCCAGCGGGGGGAGGCCGGCCAGGGCCGTGGCGGCCATACGCGACGTCGTCCTATAGGCCCGGGCGAGGCGAATGGCGACCCACCGCTGAGCGCGGTGAGCCAGCGCAATTATGCGCTGGTTGGTCGCCATCGCACTTGCCCAGACCGGGGCCCCATATAGGGCCATGGACTGGACGACGCCGGCACACAGCCGCTCCGCCCTCCTCTTAGGGCCGCCGAGATTGGGCAGGAGGCCACCCAACATATTGGCCACCCTGCCCAACTTGGGGGCCAGAAGCTCAAAGTGCTTCTGGAACCCCCATTTACCATCCAAGACGAGTCCCAAATATTTGATTGTGGGACCCGTCTTCACGGAGACACCGTCGATCCGGACTCGGGCCTCAGCTGGTCCCCTCCTCCTCGTTCTGTCGTGAATGAACATAAGTTCAGACTTGAGGGGAGCCACCTTGAGGCCCATCCTATTCAGGGAGCCTACCACCTGGTCTACCGCCCGTCGTCCCTTCTCCAGGGCGCTCCGCCAGCCCCTGCCCCCGGCCAGCACCATCGTGTCGTCTGCGTAGCAGACGACGCTGCAGCCGGGGGGGAGGGCA
>NW_022639570.1:631714-644356 GCF_010583005.1 Odontomachus brunneus | reverse complement strand
GGGGGGGGGGGGGGGGAATTGTAATAAACATTTCCAAATCATATAAACGTAGTTAACCTTCGCGCATTTGCTGGTGAAGTGAATCACGACTCTGGAGTATGCTATGAGGAAACATCTGGGGAGTCCGTCCCCAGAGCTCAAGCAGGAGACGCCCCGGGAATCGCTTTTCGCATTACTTCCGGACAGGATAGGGAGGATTCCGGTAATACGCCAAGCCCTCCTCTATCCGGTCCCACGGGAGAGAGTTGAAAGTGCTGGTGATATCGAGTGATATCACCAACACAACTTCCCCCCTCCCCACGATGGCTTCCAAAAGGGAGAGGACGCATAAAATTGCATCCACTGTAGACCGTCCCCACCCGGAAGCCGTATTGCTCCGGGTGAAGCGTCGGACTCTGGGACAGAGACGGACGAGGCGGGAGTGGATTATTCTCTCAAATAATTTCCCCACCTCGTCCAATAGTCATATCAACCTATATGCGGAAGGGTTGTTCTCAGATTTGCGGAGGAGGACCAACTTAACTCTCTTCCAGGACCGGGAAACGTCCCGATTCCTAGGCAACTGGCGAAGAGGTGCTTGAGGCGACCCTGCATGTATGGCCAAGGTTCATGCTATGCCCGGGATGCCGTCTTTTCTTTGCCGCAGAGCCTCTTGACGGAGCGAGCCATCTCCATTTCCGGGACTTCGAATTCTACTTTGTCTCATCCCGGCGGAGTACCCTCATCTGCGGGGATGTTGTTATCCCCCCTAGGAAAGAGGGTCCCCATCACTTCCTCGAGGAAGTTGGAGTCTAGGGTCTCCTTAGGAGAGGGCGCCCATGGGCCTAATCGCTTTATCACGATGTGGTATGGACGCCCCCACGGATCCCTATCTAGTATGGAGATAAGCTCCTCCCAGGCCCGAGCCTTGGCCTTGGCTATTTTTTTTCTCAAGTCCCCCCGTGTTTCACGGAAGGCCTCTCTCGCCGCCGCTATCCGCGGCTCGACGCGTCCCCGCCTGGCCAGCACATACATCCTTCTGGCGCAGACGGAGGAGCGCCTCAACTCGACGATCTCCTCCGTCCACCAATAGGCGAACTGGCGGGGGAGAGGGCAGGACCGGAGCATCGCTGCGTCACACGTATTCTCCATGATGCCCCGGATCTCCTCTGCTTCCCTCTCAGTGGCCTCGCGAGACTCCAAGCCAGAGTCCGTGCTCGGCCATGTTGAGCCGCGAATAGCGGCTACAAACCTGTTGCGGTCGAGTTTGGTGAAGGGCCACCTCTTGTGTCGGGTATCCCCCTGGCCTCAGAAGCATCTTCTCCGGGCCGCTAGGAGGAGGCTGCAGCAACAGGATTTTACACTATTTTGTTTTTTTTGTTTTTTGTATTTATATTTTGGTTTTTTTATACATTTTTTTCTTTTTATATTATATATTATTAATAAATTTTATATTATATATAATATTTTATATTATTAATTTTCATGAACTTTTTCCAAAAAAGTATATACATATTTTTGTATGAAAGTTTCTATATTCGAAAAAATCTACTTTGACAAAGTTCTCATATTTTTTAATGTAAAAATATTAATAAATAAATAAATTATAGCTAATGTCCGGAAAGCCGTTTTCCAAAATGCGTTTTGCGGTGACCGCTACCGTTTGGATTTAGGTTATCTAAAATGAAAAAACTTCAAGAATTTAATTAATATATGAATTTATCTAGTTTTTAATTGTTCGATATTCCGCAAAATTAAATTGCGACAAAATGGCAGCTCAAAATTAAAGTTTCGATTTTCACGAAGAAAAACGGACATTTTTCTTCCATTAAGAAAAGGTACGCATTGAAAAAAAAAAATCCTTCGATTAAAGACTAGATTTACATGTCTAAAAAAAGTATGTAAAATTTCAAATGGATTGACGCAGTGGTTTCTGAGATATCGTAGTCACCGATTTTGAAAACATAGGTTTAAGGAAAACGCATTTAAAGTTTCAAGTACAGTTTATGCTAAATTAAAAAATTTATTTTTCAATTTACGCAGAGTCATCTATTCCAGGGCCATATACATGCTGTCCTGAAGTTGATGCTTCTAAAATGTCGATTTGTTATTGCCGTCGACCAGTGGTGTAGCCAGGGAAGCTGAGGGGGCTGCATCCCTCCCCCCCGAAATTAATTTTCTGGGTTACGCTAACAAGGGGAACCCGGCAGTCTCTGATCACCGATTTGATTAAAATTTTATGGGTGTGTAGTACGCACTCATACATTTACTCCTGTAAAGCCGTAGGACCCACTATTGAGGCATTCTCGAGAAATATTTTTTTAAATATTTCGAGAAAAATTTTTGTCCCTATAGTACCGTTACGGAAAAGCAATTTTCGAGCTAGCAGCGTAGCGTCAACGGTAAGACGTAGACTACTACGCTCGGGGTTGCAGGTTCGATTCCCTGATGATTTTTTTTTTATTTAAATCTTATATATTTTTAAATTTGTATATAACACAATTTTAAACCGTTTTTAATTATTTTATATCAAATTTTTTAATAAGTAATTTGTATGTTAAATAAATATTTTTTTTAACAAGGAATTTAAAAATGCTCATTATTAATTAATTATTATGTTTTAAATGTTTTTATGATAAATACCACCCTAAAAGCTGCAAACTTATTGTAAAACAGTAAATTGTACATTTTAACTTATTGTATAACAGTCGTTGTAAATTCTTATTGGAAATATATTTTTTGTGTGCATGAGAAATTTTAATTTAATTAATAATAAATGAGCATTTTTAAATTCCTTGATTAAAAAAAAATATTTATTTAACATACAAATTACTTATTAAAAAATTTGATATAAAATAATTAAAAACGGTTTAAAATTGTGTTATATACAAATTTAAAAATATATAAGATTTAAATAAAAAAAAGAAAAAATCATTCAGGGAATCAAACCTGCAACCCCGAGCGTAGTAGTCTACGTCTTACCGTGGACGCTACGCTACTAGCTCGAAGATTGCTTTTCCGTAATGGTACTATAGGGACAAAAATTTTTCTCGAAATATTAAAAAAAATATTTCTCGAGAATGCCTCAATAGTGGGTCCTACGGCTTTACAGGAGTAAATGTATGAGTGCATACTACACACCCATAAAATTTTATTCAAATCGGTGATCAGAGACTGCCGGATTCCCTTTGTAAGTGAGAAAAACGTTTTCGAATGACTTTCTTTTTATGCTCGTCAAAAATAAAAAGTACAGCCCCCACTCAAAACTTTTTTTCTCGCTACGCCACTGCCGTCGACGTATTCTTTCCTTCCGGATACTCTGCTGCACGCGATATTCAGATCTGACTATGAGTTTAGCGTCTTCTCTATTGACATATTGATGGGCATTAGGACTACTGCTTACTCCCATGTATTGTAGCATCTGTATTAATGTTATTGAGCCCTTTATTAAATATGCAGGCAGCAATATATGCCGCTAATTCAACAATAATCGAACCACTTGGAATAATTTTCGGGCTGATTTTTCAGATCAGTTAGTTATAATTCTTATTATCGTTTTGATTAAACCCGCCAACATATCTAGTGCAGTAAAATATCTTTACTAAGATCTTCTTAGATAGGCTTGCGGCATAATAATTTCTTTCTATATCTTGAATTTTTTTGCAGATGCATTAAAACTTTTCTCACTGTACTCTTATTGTTTTTGGATTAAATACATTCTTCCTTTTTTTTACTCTTGATTTACGGAAACTATCTGATTTTTTTAATTCTCTCGAATCCTTTTTACAATCCATAATTCATAGAAGAAAATAAAGTGGACTGTACAGCTCGACGTCAACTGCTGCACTACTAGCGCCTCCGGGTTTTGTGCTTGTGTCTGTTAGTCTAAAAAAGTTCGTTGAATTTACTGTAAAATGTCTCAGAAGACCTTTCGTATTTACTATGCTTTAATAACATACAATAGATGACCTAACAAGTAGGTAGAAAGAGATGATATTCGTCTCTCTTGCAGCTACCGCGCTAGACTGCTTCGATGGACGTATACTTAAAGTCGTGTATTTCCATGAGAATACAATGGATTAACTTAAAAATTTTGAGAGAATGTTTCTAATATTATATACTTTAAGAAAATGATTTTTACAGAATCGACTTTTTCGAAAATTCTAACTAGATATATCCCCTTAAATGCGCAAAAATTAACTACGTTTATATGTTTTGGAAATGTTTATTACAATTCCATTTGACTTAATAAACAATATTATGAAAGTATAATCTTAGTTCTTAAATAAATGTAGAAGAAAGAATTTTCCATGCGTATTAAACAGATGATAGTGCATCAGGGATTAAATATTCTTTAATTTTGATATAAAATTCGGATTCCTTGATGTCGAAAACATAAGATTAGTAACCTTTTAAATTTAATAATATATTTCCAGCGTAGAAGTAAGGCGAGTTCCTTCTCGCATAAAGCGCGCGACTTTTGGCACGCGTGCCAGTTGTGGCACGGACGCGGATGCGCCTTTTGGCGCGCATGCCAGTCAAGTGGTTAAAAGTAACTTTAGTAGAATATAAATTTACATTATATAGATTATCTAATATATAAAAATAATCTTTTAACGTGCCATGTTTATGAAAAAATGTTAAGTAATAACTCTTACTAGAAGTTGAAATGAGTTCTTGTGTACGCCTATTTTTGTTCTTTTTGAACTCTCTTCAAATGATAGGCGTCGACGACCTTTCTATACAATAGGAGATATAACTGAATCATTAGATATACTAACATTTGGCGTACTATTATCAAATTTATTTGGAAATTCCGCCAAAAAATCCTGTTCTAAAAATTTTGCATATTTAATCAGGAAATGTTTCTTATGTTGCATGATTTGTTTCCACTTCTTGAGATACTGTGAAAGGAAGTTATTTAGTAACCTGCTCTTTATCTGCAATAACTGATGATTAGTGTAAGAATTTTTAGTTTTTATACATTCTACAATTTCATCAATTTTACTGTTAGTTTCGTTTGAATTAGATTTCCAAATCATATTACATAAAGTTAAGTTATCAGTTTTATAATGTATCTTAGTATGATATAAATGAAAACGATTTATGGTGATGACGATTATGATTTAAAAAATAAGTTGGACAAACTTAAAAGTACTTTATAGGAAGAAACTTGAATAACTTAAATAACTGAGATTATAGGAGTAATTGAGAAAACTAAAAATACTGGATGTAAAAAATGTTTTATTACAACAAAAACTAATAGATAAAATTTTTTCAGAAATATTCGACAGTTATATAACGGCACAAAGAACTTTTGAATACTAGATTACACATTCCTTTACGTACAATTCGATTTTTGTATTTTGAAGTTCAAAGCTATCTTAGATAATTATTTCATAATGAAATACATGTAGGAAACATAGAGGAGAACTTTTATTCATGGAAATCAATGTGGTATCAAGTAAACTACACTGCGCGACAGTTCTTGCTTTATGTTCAAAAGGAATATAATCAAAAGATGGTTTCTTACATTTTTCGAGTTTGTAATTTTCACCTTCATTCCCTTTCACCTAGGAATGAAGATAAAATTGTATATAGTGTAATATTAAGAAATTAGTATAATATTGTACAATATTAAGAATTCTGGTGCTGTGAACATTAGCACAATTATTAGCAGTATAAAATAAAACAGGTTTAATATATCAAAGCATATTATTTTATTTGTATAATTTTGAAAAACGTACAAATCTTATCGCCAATAATAATATTTAGATAACATTCAAATATAAATTTTATTCAATAAATTTCTAATAAATTTCTAAACAGACGTTTTTTTTATATTTAGAATTGCTAGAAATGTCCGTTTATCAGCTAATTGTGAATCTGTAAACTCCATGTATGTTGATTGACAAGCGAAACACAAATCAGCTGTATATATACGTGAGCAGCGTGTGAATTAATAATTGTGTACATACAATATGACACATCTAATTTACATCTATTTGAATCTCGGACGATTTGTTCTACCTAAATTTAATTGACGTAAATGACATGGACTTTCTGAAAAATGTTAAAGCGCTCTCGACAAACCTTTATTTCTTCCGTCACGCTACCCAGAACTTTTTTTAAATTGCAAATAATAGAAATACTCTAACTTACGTCTTCGTATAATCCTTTGCTATCACTTTCATCAAAGAGTATTAAGTCATCTTCTGTAGCAATTTGTTGGGGTGTAGTTCCGAAAAGTACTCACCTCCGATTTTTTTGAAATTCAGTATTCTTACGTACTTTGACGTGCTGATTACGAATATCATAGTAAAAATTGGCGACTACTTGATTTTCATAGTAAAAACCATGAAAAACTCATAAAAATTATAGTTTTTTACGTTTATCTCAGTAAATACGAAAAATCATGATAAATGTTTTAAACAAAAGCTTTAGATCTCATAGAGATAAACATTTTAGGTTGTATATATTTTCACCGAATAAAGAGGAAATGGAGTATAAAGATAACGTAACAAGTAACAGCGTTAACATCTATCGTCGTTGCGGTTAAAAAATGTTTAACTTTTTTTCTTAATAACTTTTTAATAAACAATAGCTGACAGTTAATGTGTCGATAGATAGGGTTAGGTTAGTTTTTAGGCGGAGGGGTGCGGGAGGCACAACCCCCCGCTAGTCGTTCGATATTTTTCCCGTGTTGCAAATGTTAAAAATGTTAAAAATATTCTTTAAAAAAGTTGTTAGAGTTCCTTCATAACTGTAAGTTCTCTTTCCTTTATTTCTTTTCGCCACGATTCGGGGAAAATATACTGTCTACGTGGCGAAATAATCCGCAAAAGGGATTCGTAGAAATTGAATATAAAGACCGTAACAACGCTGTTACGGTATTTATACTCGATTTCCTCGAAAACTATTATTCGTACGATGAAAATGTATAGGACCTAAAATGTTTATCTCAGCGAGATCTAAAACTTTGATTTAAAACATTTCTCATGATTTTCCGTATTTACTAAGATAAACGTAAAAAACCATAATTTTTATGAGTTTCTCATGGTTTTCACCATAAAAATCAAGTAGTCGCCAATTTTCACTATGATATACGTAATCAGCGCGTCAATATACGTAGGAATACTAAGTTTAAAAAAATCGGGAGTGAGTACTTTTCGGAACTTTATCCATTTGTTGATCTTCCAAGATGTTAATAATTTCGTCAAAAATTGTTTTTCCCATAACTACAGACACAGAGTTTATCTTATCAGGAGGTGTTTCTGTTATATTCCTCCTGTCAAACTATTGCAGTATTTTAAAGTATTTAGTAATTTGCCCTTACGGTCTTCGTCTTTTAACAAACTTTCACGCTCATGTTCTTCCTCTAATTGTTGTTCAAATTTAGATAGACTCGATTTTTGTTGTTGTTATATTTTTAACACAGTTGTAGTTGTTATATTTTTAACAAAGTTTGCATAGTTTGCACAGTATATTCACCCAATTAACATGAGCATTAGCTCATTAAGACAAGCATCCTCCACGACAATAAACGATCGACTAATGTAATTCTAATATGTTTTTTATTGATTTAAACCTATTCTACCCGTTAGATATTGTTATAACCGAGTATTTTGTTTTTTGTGAGAAATACAACTTTAATAATTATTTTGCGAAAAAATTTCCAATATTTTATGAGAAAAACATATTTTACGCACAGTATATATTAGGTGGTAAATTTAGTTCCTGCGGCTCACAGTTAGATGACGTTAGTTGTAGGTGTAATTTATTTTGACATCTAAAACTGGCTGCATTTTAGAGGTTAGACATTTGTCAATAAAATTCAGTGCGAAGAGATTCATTTAAGCGAGCAGTGCTATTTTTTCTTTTGATTAAATATGGAACGTGATAAGTTGTTTTTTCAACATGTGCTGCTTCATTACTTTGACTTGAAAAAAACTGCAGCTGCAGCTCATAAATTGCTTTTCGAAGCTTATGGCAATTATGCTCCATCGGAAAGAACATGCCAAGTATGGTTTCAGCGATTTAAGAGTGGTGATTTTGATGTCAATGATAAAGAACGCTCAGGCCAACCGAAAAAGTTTGAAGACACCGATTTGCAGGCATTATTGGACGAAAACTCTACTCAAACGCTCCAAGAATTGTCTGCAGCATTAAATGTTACTCCGATGGCTGTTTCCAAACGTCTACATGCAATGGGAAAAATTCAAAAGGAGGGAAAATGGGTACCACACGAATTAACCGCAAATGCCATTGCGAATCGCTTAAACATCTCTATTTCTCTGCTCGCCAGGCAGAAAAAGAAGAGTTTTTTGTGGCGCATAGTGACTGGCGATGAAAAATGGATATACTTCGATAATCCTAAACGAAGAAAATCATGGGTAGACCCTGGCCAACCATCGACATCCACACCAAAGAGAAATATTCATGGCCACAAAGCAATGCTTTGCATTTGGTGGGATATGCACGGCGTCGTTTATTATGAGCTACTCAGACCGAACGAAAGTATCACGGGGGATCGATATCAATCACAATTAAACTGTCTGAATGAAGCATTGTTGGAAAAAAGACCAGCAGTAGTCAGCAATCGACGTAAAGTCATGCTTTTGCACGACAACGCTCGACCACACGTTGCCAAAGCCGTCAAAGAAACACGATGCAGCTCGAGTGGGAAGTTCTCCCGCAACCAGCGTATTCACCAGACTTAGCTCCTTCGGACTATTACTTGTTCCGGTCGATGCAGCACGGCTTGGTGGATACACACTTCAGAAATTACGAGGATGTGCGAAAATGGATCGACGAATGGATTGCATCAAAAGACCAATCGTTCTATCGTCGCGGAATCTACGCGTTGCCCGAAAGATGGGAAAAATGTATAGCTAGCGAGGGAAAATACTTCGATTAATGTATTTTTTGCTTTTGTTGTCGAAATAAATGAGTTTTTTAAACAAAAAAACCGCAGGAACTAAGTTTACCACCTAATAATATTGAAAATAAGTAATTAATCAATGATTCTTAGTATGATATTTCTATAAGGGAATTGCACGCGGCGCAGATATAAACGTCCGTAATGCCATTAATACTTCGAAATGGGTTCTAAAACTTTCAGATTATATTCTCCATATAACAAGGATTCGATTTAAGTGAAAAAAAAGATCGATTTTTCCGACCAGTTATATAGAGTTCTCCCTTTAAAATCATTGTCCTTTTCTAGTATCCATTTTTCGTTTTTCCTCATAAACCATGTTTGAGCAGATAGTAATAAAGCCTTCTCATAAATTTTGACCATTTTGCTAGCGCTTGAGTTGTTTGTGAGAATATGCGAAGTGTCAAATCCTTGCGTAGAGCCACGTTTCAGTAAGCCATTTATATTTTTCACCTCTAAGTAGCGATTCACTCACTTATTTACAAATGCTTTTGACTTTCTTAGCAGCCGCTTGGCGTGACATTTTTGATCTTTTCGGATGTGTAAAAAGAAACACGGCTTCGAAACGCGATGTTTGGAATTCATGGCAAAATATATATTTTTATTACGAAGATCGAATGATAACTGATACTTTATCAACAAAGTATTTTAGGCGAAAGATCCTTCTACCGGCTCCTATTTGAATTTCCCGTTTACCTGTTTATATGTAAAAGTTTTGCCGGACACGTTCTTATCAAACAGACTATATAATACCTAGGTCGCGAATTCGCAACGTTTCCCATTGTTAAAACGCGTCAAACAATGTAAAAAATAGCATTCTTTTGGTAAAAAGTCTATCTCTTTCTAACGAAGGCTGTCTTATTCCCGTTACAAAACCACAAAAAGTGGTGGAAATAAAACAGTCTTTGTTAGAAAGAGACAGATTTTTACCGAAAGAATGCTATTTCTTGATATTGTTTGACGCGTTCAGACAATGGGAAACGTTGCGAACCCGCGGCTTAAGTGTTATACATCTATGGTCCCCTCCCAGCATAAGATTAGGAGCCACGAGATTATTAATTATTATATAATATTTAATTTAAAAAATGTCTTTATTAATAAAAACATGGAAGGTATCATGTTTTACATTTATATTGTGCTTCAAACATACTATTGCAACTTTTATAGTCATGCATGATTTGTTGTAGCTCAAACAATAAATGCAATAACTATTTATTTTTATTTTTTAGTCATCAACAATTTACCTAATTGTTTAAATGAGACTATAAGATCTCTAAGAAATGATGTAGAAAGAAAAAAGAAAAGTTTTCTAGGACGACTTTTGTGGAAAATATACTTTAAAAACCATATTAATAACGTAGACAGTTTAATACAAGGGTACTTCAATGTTTAACGACGAGAGGCACCAGTTCTCGTTATTAATAGCAAAAATTTAGCAGGGATTTTTTTTATCAAATGGTAACTTTTTGGAGTGTGCCGTGGAAAGAATTTGAAAGTCGAAAAATAAGGACTCTAATATTTTTAACTACAACTTTTATCTGAAACATTTTTTATGAAACTTATATTTTTCGAGATATTCTGGGGATCTTCGAGATCTTTTTGGGGATATTCCAACTTTTTGAGACATTCTGTATATAAAAATATAAGCATGCCGAATGTTTATTCAAATAATTTATTTGACTTTTTATCCAAAAAACGTTTTATAATCCCCTACGGATGTTTTTTCTGATTACAAATATCACAAATACAAGATGATTTTTTCCATATTTTGGTCAAAAACGTTGAATGCTTATTTCGCGGGCTCTCCACGAGAAGTTTCCATTAGGATTCTTGAAGACCTCTCAAACTAAGAACTTTCTACTATTAACATTTCATATTTTATGCTGACAGTTGTATCAAAGTAAAATGTAAAATATCTCGGGAAATATACATTTTTCCATGATGTTATTTTAATATTTGTATACATAAAATAACACAGAATTTTTATTTATTTTAAAAAGAACCATATGATCTCATTTAAAAAATTGAGATTGATTTTAAAATTATTTTGGGAAAAAACTTTAATAATATTACTACAATCATATTATATTATCATAATCATATTATCACAATAATAATATTATCATAATAATAATGTTATTACTTCTATTATAATAACTTTCTGTAATAATAACTTTATTATAATAATAATGTTATTACTTCTATTATAATAATAATATTATATTATAATAATTCTATTATAATAATAAACTTCTATTATAATAATGTGTTTTACTTCCCTTGAAAAAATCTTATGACTGTTATTTAAAATATTTTTTTCTAGAAATGCATTTATTCTTTGAGAAATTTTTTTAAGAGAGTCGGATCTTTTAACACTTTGTATATGTTACGGGCAATGTCCGCATGTGCAGTGTGCAGTGTCGGCACATTGCCCGGACCGCGTCAGCATTGCCCAATGTGACTGGCCAAAGCCCGTAGAAATAGTTTATTAGCCAATATTATATGACCCGATTTGATATGGGCAAATTTTATGCAGCATGATATGCAGAAACACTAATGTTTCTTTACTTATTCCAATAAATTATTTTTACAATTTTTGTATTTGATAGTGGGTGCCAATACATCATGCTGTATTAAAAATGTACCAGTTTATGTGCAATATTTATATTATAATTTATAACTATAATTTATTATATTGGGAGTGTGCATTAATTTTTAAAGGATTTTTTAAAGGATTTTCAAGAGATGGCGTAACTATATTGCATCGGGCCATATTGTTGTTACCTTCATGTCAAAGCACTATCATGTGGCTTTAATTTTCAGTATGTCATTTTGCCGAAGTATAAACAACATTGTTTTTTTGAGCATTGAATATGTCGAATTTTGTGCCAACAAAACGCAATTTGCAGAAAGCTTTGCTTTTTTGCTTCCATTTGAAGAAAAGTGCTGCCGAAAGTCAACGTATGCTGTCGAAAGCTTATGGTGATTATACTCTATCGATTTCAACATGTGAATACTGGTTTCGACGCTATAAAAAAGGTGATTTTGACACAGAAGACAAGGAACGTCCAGGCCAGCCGAAAAAGTTTGAAGATGAGGAAGTGGAAGCTTTACTCGATCAAGACTCGACTCAAACGCAAGAAGAATTTGCAGAATGTCATTAAATGTTGATCGATCAACGATTTCCAGACGTTTGAAGGCCATTGGAATGATTCAAAAGTAAAGAAATTGGGTGCCGTACGAGTTGAAGCCGAAGGACGTCGAAAGGCGCAAAATGTGTGACCTGTGAATTGTTGCTTCAAAGACACAGAAGAAAAAGTTTTTTGCATCGTATCGTGACGAGTGATGAAAAATGGATATGCCACGATAATCCGAAGCGCAAAAATTATGGTGCAGGCCAGGCGAACCATCAACATTGACGGCAAAGTTGAATATTCATGGTGCCAAGCTCATGTTCTGTATTTGATGGGATCAGCTGGGTGTAGTGTATTATGAGCTACTCAAACCCAACGAAATCATCACTGAGGAACGCTACCAACAACAATTGATGCAATTGAGTCGAGCATTGAAGCAAAAACGGCCAGATTACGCGAAGACACGACAAAATGATTTTCTAGCACGACAACGCTCGGCCACATGTTGCGAAACCGGTCAAGGAAACGTTAGAAGCGCTTAACTGGGATGTCCTACCACACTCGCCGTATTCTCCAGATATTGCTCCTTCC
>NW_022639570.1:631233-631704 GCF_010583005.1 Odontomachus brunneus | reverse complement strand
TCCAGATGCTTCTTCCGATTATCACCTATTTCGATCGAAGACTTATGACCTGTCTGAGCAGCGCTTCCATTCTTATGAAGATACCAAAAAATGAGTCGATTCGTGGATAGCCTCAAAAGATATGTCGTTTTTTCAACGTGGAATCCACCTGTTACCGGAAAAATGGGAAAAAGTAGTGGCTAGCGATGGACAATATTTTGAATGATCAATTTGTGACCATTTTTTCACAATAAAGCCGTATTTTTATTAAAAAATCCCTTAAAATTAATGCACACTCCTAATAATAAAATTTATTTATATTTTATTTCAATTGATTTATTTGCTACAAAACAGGTGTGAATTAGAAATATATTAGAACATACATAAGTAAGAAAGTATTATTAAAACATTTGCATACGAACTGGGGGTCCAGGAGGCGAAGTCCCCTGTCAAGGAGGGTTCGGGGAGGGCTTTGCCCCCCCCCCCCCCCCC
>NW_022639570.1:616612-631223 GCF_010583005.1 Odontomachus brunneus | reverse complement strand
GGTTTGGTAAAAGTAACATTCTAAAAAAAAAAGAAAAATGCATAGTGTTAAACGTGTATTGTTTTTGTATGCCATTCATACCTCCTACCTTGCGTAGGAGTCTTGCTTGTCTTTTCAGTATCCATTTTAGTATATAGCAGACTCATAGATTTAGTAAGGCGAAGATTTAGTAAAACATTCCCCCTTGCATAGGGGTCTTGCTAATCTTTTCGGTATTAACACTTTTTAGTATTTTGTAAACTTATTTATTTAGTAAGACAGAGACTTTATATTTATAATATCTGTAGCAACATGCAAAAGTATGCAAATGTGACATATGTGTGTACTTATAATGCATTGCTTACATTTCTATGAATATATCTATTAAATCTTCGCAAGGTAGGACGTATGAATGGCATACAAAAACAACATACGTTTAATACTATGCATTTTTTTTTTAATATTACTTTTACCAAACCCGAGGGCGAAGCCCTCCACGAACCCCCTTGACCGGGGGCTTCGCTCCCTAGACTTCCAATTCGTATGCAAATGTTTAAATAATGTTTCAATAATACTTTCTTACTTATGCATGTTCTAATATATTTCTAATTAACACATGTTTTGTAACAAATAAATCAATTGAAATAAAATATAAATAAATTTTATTATAATAAATTATAATAATATAAATATTGCACATAAGCTGGTAGATTTTTAATACAGCATGGTGTATTGGCACCTAGTATCAAATATAAAAATTGTAAAAATAATATTGAAATAAATAAAGAAACATTAGTGTTTCTGCATATCGTGCTGCATAGTGGTGCTGTATGAAATTTGCCCACATTAAATCGGGCCATGTCTGCTAATAAACTATTTCTACGGGCTTTGCCCAGTCACGTTGAACAATGCTGACACGGCCCGGGCAATGCCGACTATGACACTGCACACTATGCGGACATTGCCCGTAACATATATAACATATAGACATTAATATATTGAGGAATATATATTAATTGTTATTATGTGATGCAATCACATTTAAAATAAATATTGATAAATAATTCACTTTTTTATTTTTTGTTTATTAACGATAGGTTTAAGTGGTTTAACTACGACGCCGGGTAGTATCGTACATGGTACACCAGCTCAGCCACCAGCGACACCATTAGATTTAAGTCCACTTAGGCATCATAGATCACCTGCTACTACTCCCGTAAGTTACTCCCCCAGTAATAGTCCAGCATTGGATATGATACAAGAAGAACATCCTGTAGAAATACCAAGGGTAAGTAACGTTTGGTTAAATATATATTAGAAGTTACATTTTAAATGTAACGTCGTGTCTTATTAACATGATTGTTATCTTTACCATGTAACAATTCAATTAATTTGCTATGTAATTATAAATTTTGATAATTGTTTACATTAGAGAGGTCACCTCTGACGAGCTCCTCCTTGATATATAGTATCAAGAATATATCTCTGAATAACATTTCGAAGGTTTTATGTGTCGCTCATTGTTTGTTAAAAAGTTATTTTTATAAAAAAACTGTTTTATAAATGGAATGTAATTTTTGCGCATTGTGTATATGAAAATATGGTAAACAAATATATGTACGCGTAGGAGGGTCTCTCTCTCCAAAAAACTGAACTCTAATCTAACCCATCATGTATGGTTTGTGTTAAAAAGATATAAATGTTAAAATTGTGTGTTAAAATTACATTCCATTTATAAAAAATGTTTTTAACATTTATTTCAATATTATTTTTACAATTTTTATATTTGATACTGGGTGCCAATACATCATGCTGTATTAAAAATCTACCAGCTTATGTGCAATATTTATATTGTTATAATTTATTATAATAAAATTTATTTATATTTTATTTCAATTGATTTATTTGTTACAAAACATGTGTGAATTAGAAATATATTAGAACATGCATAAGTAAGAAAGTATTATTGAAATATTATTTAAACATTTGCATACGAATGGGAAGTCCAGGGAGCAAAATGTTAAAAACATTTTTTATAAATGGAATGTAATTTTTGCACACAATATACATGGAAATATGGTAAACGGTACACTATATTCGCGGAGGAGAGGCGGAACCCCTTTTCCCGCACCCCCTCCCCAAAAATTAACTCTAATCTAACCTATCTATTGAAATATGGTACATTTACGTATTGCACGTATATACGCAACGCAATCTTTACATTCTTATACATAATTTGTCAATAAAAACAACATAAGAATATAAATGTAAGTAGAGGAAAATAAGTAGCCAAAAGTGACATAGGCCTCCTAAAGCGACATATCTCTATATCTCATATATTAAATGTTGTATTTTATCGAAACTAATATAAACGTAATTCGTTTTATCAGTTAAGTCATTAAAAATTCATATGTAGTATATTTCTTGTTCTTTTATATGCTAAATTAGCAAATATCGAGTTTTATCGAGAAATTTGTAAGTTTTATTTCTATGATTTTTATTAACGAATTACGTAGACCAAACAGCGATAATAATCTTTTTGTTTAATATTAAATTCTTCTACATGCATTTGGCTTTTGTACAAATATTTTTTAAATATTTTTATCTTCATTATTTTTTTACTGTATAACTTGAAAAATTTTATGAGAATGTGTCTTAAAGTGACATATGCCCTACAGTATGCGATAGATGCGATATTCTATGACTAATATAACTTGATTCTAACCTCCCATTGTGACGTCATATTTGTTTATTTTAAAGTTTAATTCTGTTTAGTTTTAAAAATATAACATATGTAAAACATATATCCCTTATAGAAATATCATACTAAGAATCATTGATAATTACTTATTTTCAGTATTAAAAATACTGGATAATAAGTAATTATCAATGATTCTTAGTATGATATTTCTATAAGGGATGAAAAATGAAAAAAATGGAAATGTTTTTATTTAATTATATTTTTTATAAATGGAATGTAATTTTTGCACACGATGTACATGGAAATATGGTAAACAGTACACTATATTCGCGGGGGAGAGGCGGAACTCCCTTTCCCGCGCCTCCTCCCCAAAAACTAACTCTAATGAAATATGGTACATTCACGTATTGCACGTATATACGCAACGCAATCTTTACATGATAAAGATATGTTTTTACTTAATTATATTTCCCTTTTGTAATATTATATTTTGAATAAATGAATATTATTCAACCATTAAACGCATTAAGGAACTATTTCCCAATGAAAAATTTTTCATATATAATTATATAAAATTATATAAAATTATATATAATTATATATAATTATATATTATTATGTATTAAATTTGTCCATTCATGTTCATACATTCTACTTATATATATAATTATATATAATTATGTTTAATTATATATATAAATTCATATATAATTTTACATATAAGTATAATTTTACATATTAGGTATAAGTTTATATGTAATTATACATATTGTTATACATAATTGTGTATAATTATATATAATTTTATATGATTATATATAATTATACACAATTGTGTATAACAATATGTATAATTACATATAAACTTATGCGTAATTATGTAAAATTATATATGAATTTATATATATAATTAAACATAATTATATATAATTATATATAATTTTATATGATTATATATAATTATACATAATTATGTATGGACAAATTTCATACAAAATTTTGCATGAAAAATTGTTCATGGGGTTATTATCAAATATTATCATATATGCAACATGTTATATAACTTTCAATGAGTATGTCGCTTTTGGCACTCATTTTCTTGGAACTTCATTTTCGTGCGTTTTACAAAAACATTTTTTGTTTTAAATATAGGAACAATTTCAGTAAAAGTATGATATTATTTGATAGGAGATACTTCCAACTACATGTATATATATTTATATTTTGAGCTTGACATTAAGACATAACCTCCAAAAACAAAGTGGTATGTCGTTTTTGGTGCCTTTTCTCTACTGTTTGAGATCTTTCAATTTACATTATATGCAAAAAATATAGCAAGCAGTATCTGCATTTATATTTTTAGATTATTTTTCATTGATAAATTATGTATAAAAATATAAGATTGGGTTACGTTATACAGGGTGTCTCGGACCTTCATAATGACCCTTTGTGAGAACGTAGAACTGATTGAGCAAGAAAGTCCTGTGCCGTTTTGCGATTTTCGCAATAGTTTTCGAGAAATTAATTATTTTGTCTCAGCTAATGAGAGCAGAAGAAGCGGCAGCCGAAAAAAAGATGTCTTCGGCGCGCGACCGTGATACGAATCGCAATTTGCTGCGTCCCTCCGCCCATAGCTACGAGACACAACGAAGCTTGATACACTAACATATGTATATGACATATTCGTGTGCCGAATTAACGCTGAATCTAAGAGTGTGTTGCCGTTTCATTGTTTCACCTCTATATACACATATGTAGTCGAAACAACGACACGTTTCGATTCGGCATCGATTCGACACACGGATATCATGCATATGTGTTAGTATATCAAGCCTCGCTATGTCTCGTAGCTATGGGCGACGCAGCGAGTCGCGATTCGCGTATATCACGGTCGCACGCCGGCCGAAGACATTTTTTTTTCGGCTACCGCTTTTTCTGCTCTCATTAGCTGAGGCAAAATCATTAATTTTTCGAAAACTATTGCGAATATCGCAAAACGGTACAGGATCTTCTTGCTCACCTCAATCCGTTCTACGTTTTCGCAAAAAGTCATCATGGAAGTCTGAGACACCCTGTATACGTGTACAGTTACTATCATATTTCAATAGATAGGTTAGGTTAGGATTAGTTTTTTGGGAAGGAGGTACGGGAGAAGGGGCGGAACCTCTCCTTTTTTTTATACACCAGAGGAAATCCTCATGGATACCCATAAGCATCCTCTGAGGTTATGCCGGACTCTTACCGGCTAAAACTCTTGGAGGGAGGGGGGAAGGATGTCTCTTATGTGGTATTAAATGGGGAGCCGGGGGAACTGCTTCTGGCAATACATCTCTGGCTTCCCTCTCCTTTGCCAGATCCCTCGCGGGTATGCTGTTACGGGGAAGTCCCGGTGTTACTCGCCGCCCAGGTTGATTTCTGTTTCTTCTAGGAGGAGCAGCGGCACCTTTCCCGCTCCCCTACGCTTTTCCCTGACTTTGGAGGGGCGGAAGGATAGATCCGCTCTCCAGTGCGGAGTCAATCCTTTCCTCCGCCGTTCTGCGGCATTCGCCCCGAAGGGGAGTTCTCGAGAGGGGCCGCGGAGAGGAGGGTTAATCTCTTCCTCATGTTATAACAGGCGTTCCCTCTCCGCGGAGTGGAGGTTGTCTTCGTCGGGGTTGGTTTGACCCCGACAGACTCGCTCCGCCGCCTTCATCTGCGAGATGACTGCCTCACAGAAGGAGGGCACCGCCTGAAAGTACTCGTCACTCCCCACCATCTTGTGGACCACGGTGGGAAGCGACAAGTCTACTCCCACGGACATGGCGCTCTTCCGCCCACGCTGGACATTCCTCCAGCGTGTGCTGCGTTGTGTCGCGCCCGTGGTCGCAGTGGTGACATTGCGTCGCGGCCTCTCGGCCTATTCAGTATAGGTACTCCCCGAAGCATCCGTGCCCGGAGGGAAGGGCCCCTCTCCCGCGCATATACATGTACTGTTTACCATATTTCCATATATTGTGTGCAAAAGTTATGTTCCATTTATAAAAAAATTTTTTAACAACTTTCTAACAAACAATGGACGACGCATAAAACCTTTTAAATGTATTCAGAGACAATATCTTGATAACATATGTCAAGGAGGAGCTTATCGCAGGTGGTTTTCTTAATGTAAACAATTACCAATTTAAATTTAATGTAAACAATTATAATTATAAATTTTCTATCAATTTCATAAGAAGGTATGCAAAAAATTATTATGTACAAACTTGTACGTTCGTTTGGTACATTTAATGAAATATTTAATATGTTGCTATCTCAGAGAAGATGCCAATAAATTGTTAAATTTTATGAACTAAGTTGTTAAATTTCATGAATTAAGTTGTAAAAATATTTAAGATGCACGTTGTTCATATTTTGTTAAAATTATATGAAATATCCAAAATTTTTTAGCGAGTTGTACAGGGTGTCCCAGAACAACCTTCGAAGAGGAGGTATAGTACAGATTGAGGTGAACATAAAAATCCTATACCATTTTGTGATATTCGCAATAA
The DNA here is from genome assembly GCF_010583005.1 of Odontomachus brunneus. Lineage (NCBI taxonomy): Eukaryota > Metazoa > Arthropoda > Insecta > Hymenoptera > Formicidae > Odontomachus > Odontomachus brunneus. The sequence continues at coordinate 625,016 of NW_022639570.1, read as the reverse complement.
TTATTGAAATATTAAAGAATTACAAATTATTGAAGTAGACTCTCTAGATATATAACCAATGAGAATATTTGTTAGGCAAATGAAAGCTATAACACCGATGGAAAAGTGAACAGCAACAGTAGATGAAAAATCAAATGTATTTATTAATTTTACATAAACGTTTTGGTCCTATGTTTGTACCCTCTTCATTGTGGGAAGATCAATTACAATATATAATTGACGCAAAGTTAATGTAGCTCCCAAAAATTTTAATTATGTTGCCTTAAAAATAAAAATTTTTTTGAGATTATAAAATTGAAACATCTTACTCAACATACAAATATTCTTAGGATCCACATCAAAGGCAAAAAATAAATTCACTAGTTCATGTCGGTTTGAACAACAGTATATAACGGTGCTACTGTTGCTGTTATTCGCTCTTTCATTGGCGTTTTAGCTCTTATTTTCTAAAAAAAATATACTCATTAATTAAAAGAAATTTATAAATGATTACGCGCGATATGGCAGATGAGCTACAGTGACAACATCTGCCATCGTGTGTTTGTACACACATTAGATCAAACTAAACAAAAAAGTTCTTTATCATTTTTCTAATAACTTGTAAATTTTTAATTATTACTTAAAGAAGATTGGCAGATTATCGCTCGCGATAATATATTAATGTTATCTAATTAATAATTAAAAATCTATAAAATTATTAAAGAAAAAGTAGAGGAGATTTTTTTGTTCAGTTTTAATTTAAAAGTATATAATGGTAGATGTCATCATTATAGCTCATCTATTATATCGATAATTATTGCGAATATCGTAAAATTTTGTATGACTTTTATGTTCACTCTAATCCATACTATGCATGGACAGAGCAAAAAGTGCGATTATAAACAAAGGGCTGTGAAGCCTAAAGGGCAAGAGGGTACATCGTTGCGGCCATGTTGGTATAAGAGTTTTGTATCTATTTAACTGTATAAAAACAGCGATTGTCACCATCTTGGTACATCAACTCTATTACAATGCATATAATCATTCCTTTCATCTTTTGGGCTTCATCTTAGCGACAATTCGCTCTGTCCATGTATTTTTACGTCCACTATGCTTCCACGAGAACTTCGAAAATTGTTCTGGAACATCCTATATACAGGGTATCTCACAACCGCCGCAAGATATTTTAATAACGTATTCTAAGATAAGGTAGAGTAAAAAATCCTAATACAAAAATGTTGAAGCTACAATAGTTTTTGAATCATAACCGATCAAAGATTACCAGTAATATCGCGTAGAATTTACGCACTCAAACCTGTAGTTATATTTAAAACAAGGATTTTTGCGTTTTTGACATCAATAGTAATCATGGAAAATAATTTATTAATATTTTTATATTTTTTTCATGCTTTATGAGCAGTAAAATCGTATAAATCGTATTTTTCATGATTACTTTTCATGTTAAAAACGCATAAAATTCTTGTTTCTCAAATGTGAAACTATTAAATTTAATAATTCTAACAATAATAATTATTAATGTTTTTAGGAACAGCTGTGTAGTAAAAATCAATATTAACTGTGAAATTGATAACAAATAATAAAACGATCTCAGGTAGCAAGGTGATGTCAAAAGACGTCATTTAGACGTCTATGTCTTAATGACATCTTTAGACGTTACCTTGCTACCTGGGATGTGTGTGGTATATAACTACGGGCCTGAACGTGCGAGTTCTACACGATATTACTTGTAATTTTTGATCGATTATAATTTAAAAACTATTGTAGCCTTGATGTTTTTGATATTAGGTTTTTTTATTCTACTTTATCTTCAGAATACGCTATTAAAATATCTTCTGGTGTGACACACTCTGTATTTACATAAAGTGCAATTATATATATATATATATATATATATATATATATATATATATATATATATATAGGGTGTCTGATTCGTACCGTACCAGAACTAATATATAACTAGAATAGGTGCACATTAGAATCGGGATGCATAATAGAATCAATGTCTTTTTTTAAACAACCACGTAAAATTTGGAGATTTTAACGATAAAAAATTTCTACCGAGCGGCAGCCCACTGGCCAATCAGCACGCGTGCCGCGGTGAGTCAAACGCTGTACGCGCTGTAGCATCGGCATGACAGGCTAGCCGGGCCAGCCTCCTAACAACAAGGAAAACGCGTTGCCCATTTGCCAGTGGGTTATCGCTCGGTATAAATCTTTCGTTATTAATATCTCAAAATTTTTCATGGTTGTTTAAAAAAATACACCGATTTAATTACTCACACTGACCTATTCTAACTATATATTAGCTCTGCTACGGTACGAGTCAGACACCCTACATATACAGGGTGTCCGAAACTTTTTGACACAATTCGTAGGAAAGTAGAACAGATTAAACGGAACAGAAAAGTTACATACCATTTTGCGAAATTCACAATAGTTTTCGAGTAATTAATTATTTTGTCTGAGGAAATAAGCCGTCGAGCCGGCGCGCGACTGATACGCGCGAATAGCGGCTCGCTGCGTGTTCCGCCCATAACTACGAGACACAACGAGGCGTCGCCGTTGCATACGGCTGCATATGTATATGTAGAGGTGATACAGCGAGCGGCGTGTAACACAGGATTGTACGCCAAAAGACAATTGTGTTTCGTCTTCTCGACATAGTGGCAGAAAAGTAACAGCACGCTATCATTTCCACACCACCTTGCGATAGATAGCATAGTGCGTTTTTTTTATAGTGGTTTCCCCAGTAGGCCTAATCCACTGTACATTAATACATAGTGCATTAATGTAAAAACTATTCGAAGTGTCGTCCTTTTTCTCGTATGCAGAGCTTAGCCCTTCGAATAATATTGTGAGTTACACGGTACGCCGGTCCGGTATAATGGTATCGAAGGTCGCAATGATGGCTTCATGGACTTCGTTTTCTGTACCATTACGTCGGTGTTCGACTAGACTTCTTACGTAGCCCCATAAAAAAATAGTCTAAAACGTTTAAATCTGGCGACCGTGCCGGACAGGCGATTGGGCCACCACGACCTGTCCGGATAACGCGTGTTTAAAATATCATGTATTTGTCTACGGAAATAAAATGGAGCTCCGTCGTGTTGAAAAATTAATTTTCTTCTTACATTGAGGGGCACGTCAACGAGAAGAATTGGCAAATGATTATTTAAAAAGTCCGCATATATTTCGCCATTTAAACGTGGCGGGAGGAAATATGGATCAATCTGAAAATCATCGACGGAAAAATTTAGATTATGCATTTAGTAAAGACTTTGTTCTCATGGCTTTTCACTTAATTTCCGATCATTCCCGCCCATATATTTATTGTTCAGCGATGTTGAAAAGAACAACGTGCGGATTCTCTTCGCTTCAATATGAAAAATTATGTGTATTAAACACACTATTTGGCGTAAAAATGGCTTCATCGCTCCATAAAATATTGTCGGGGAAAGATATATCCTGCCGACATTGCGCGAGGAAGCCTGTACATATTTTACCGACGGTGTTATAATTTTCTAAAAGTCTCGAATATAAAAAGTCAATGATAACATTACCTTTGCAAAAATAGACTCGTCGTTCTTCATCACCCGGCAAAAGTTGTTGTACACTTTGATAATGATATGGGTGCAACCCATTTGTATGCAAAGTGTGATGTACCGTATATCTCGTTACCCCGAGCTCATCAGCCAATCGACATATGCTGCTCCCTGGATTTTCAAAAACGTGTTGAAGAATTCTTTCTTCATCTCTGATACGGAGACATACAGGCGCGTCCATTGCTCTATAATTGTGCATTAGACATCCTGTCTCGCGTAATTTTGGCACTGCGCCTAAAATCACGTATCTTGAAGGATGTTGCGCACGTCTGGGAAATCTTTCCGCATATATACGAGCCGCAGCATGCGCATTTTCCTCCGCTAGGCCGTAGGCAATTATCATATTAGTATACTCCTGTGGAATAAATCTCATTTTTGTTGAAGAAATTGTTACGTGCATGCATGCAAAGTACTGTGATGGACACTGGTCGAAATGAACTATTGATTATTTGTTGAAATGATTGTTTAACCATGAAACAAAAGATATTACATGTTCGCACATCGTTAGTTATTTCTGCCATCATATGTTTGTTCGATGTTCTGATGAGTATCACAAGGAGATGTCACAATCTGCTAAATCGATTCCAAAACGAGTCATAATACGTTCGATAAGCTGCAATGTTGAACAAAGGCTCATTTCTATTTAAAATCCTAATGGGGTTTGTGCAAATGAGCTTTTGTTTAGAAATTACAATATAACGTTTGGGTCGCGGAGCTCTAGCAGATCGAGCATCTTTCGAAAGTCACTTCCGAACGGCATCTCTGAGCATTATCTAGGAAGAGGAGAGTGTCGTGAGCGTGGAGCATCAGGTAGCTCAGTGGTTTAGAGCAGTCGTCCGGCAAGCGAAACACCTGGGTTCGAGTTCCGGCCTAGCAGGACCGCGCTCTCGATATTTTTCTCTTTCTGGAACGAAAAAGATACGCAGATCTCGAACGCACGGCGTCCCGCCGCCACCTAGTATGCTCTCCTCCTTCTATGGTTGCAGCTCTCTTTCAGTGAGGCGACGTGGCTGAGCGGACTGAAGCTCCCACGCCGAATATTTTTGGACCGGCGGCAAGCGCTCGAATTCAGTCGACTTGTCCGTGTGCAGAATTTTTTTTTATTTTTTTTTTCCTTAGAACATGTAATTAATGCTTTTCGAGTACAATACATTTGTTTTGCATATATCTTTCGTTTTTATGCTATTAATTAGGGATAATTAGGGAAGTGTCAGGCTTGTTTAACGCAAATACGAATATAGACACATAATTTGCATTGCTTACAATAAAATATATTTTTATTACATATGAAAACATTATTGGTGCTGATGATAAATAGTGATTGTATGCGCATCGTATCACCTCGAATGTCCAAATGTATACTTTTATCGCCTGTAAATAAATCAAGATTATATATTCTCGTTATCATACTTTCAACCTGCCTATACAAGGTGGACCATTTTATTCAATACACACAAAACTCTCAAAATGGAGGAATTTTTTCAAAAAATGTTTCAGACAAAAGTTATATGGATCCATGAAGAACATAAGAAGGTATCATTGGTTTGACCTTGCGTGGCCCCGCCAAGGTCAGGTCGAGGTCAACTTTGCTTTTTTAAATGGAAATATATATTTTTTATTACGGAATTTTATTTTAAGTAAGGGAGCAAACAACTTTTGTTTGAAAACATTTTTTATCCGACCTTTATTTTCTAAGATATTTACGGAAATATCTACAAAAATATTTGTTTCAATAATTTTTTACTCGAATTCTACTAACTTTATCAAAAAATAGCAAAAGATACAAATTGTCTATTTTCTTCTTATAGATCTCTGAGATTTTTTCAAGAATTTTTTATTAACTTTTTAGTACTTCAAGAAAATGAAAGGAAATGCAGTACTAAAAAGTTAATCAAAAATTCCAAAAAAAATCTGAGAGCTCTATGAGAAGAAAATAAACAATTTTTATCTCTTGCTATTTTTCGGTAAAATTAATAGAATTCAAAAAAATTATTGAAACCAATAATTTTGTAGATATTTCCGTAAATATCTTAGAAAATAAGGATCGAATAAAAAATGTATTCAAATAAAAATTGTTTGCTTCTTTACGTAGAATAAAATTCCGTAATAAAAAATGTATGTTTCTATTTAAAAAAGCAAAGTTGACCTCGATCTGACCTGGGCGAGGCCACGCAAGGTCAAACCAATGATACCTTATGTCCCTCATGGATCCATATAACTTTTGTCTGAAACATTTTTGGAAAAAATTTCTCTTTTTTGAGATTTTTGCGTGTATTGAATAAAATGGCCCACCCTGTATATAAAAGCAAACATTGCACGGCAGATAGATTACTGAAAATTTCAGCGATATTATTTGCAAGTTATCATCACCAATAAGGTTTTCATATGTAATAAAAATATATTTTATTGTAAGCAATGCAAATTATGTGTCTATATTCGTATTTGCGTTAAACAAGCCTGACACTTCCCTAATTATCCCTAATTAATAGCATAAAGACAAAAGATATATGCAAAACAAATGTACTCGAAAAGTATTAATTATATGTCCTAAAGAAAAAAAATATAAAAAAATTCCGCACACAAACAAGTCGTCGACTGAATTCGAACGCTTGCTGCTGATCCAAAAATATTCGGCGCGGGAGCCTCAGTCCGCTCAGCCACGTCGCCTCACTGAAAGAGAGCTGCAACTTTCACTTTATGTATGCTACAGCTCCATGATTCAAACTTCATATTGTAATTTCTCATAAACAAAGGCTCATTTGCACAAAGTCCATTAGGATGTTGATGCTCAACATTGCTTATCGAATGTATTATGACTTGTTTTGGAATCGATTTAGCAGATTATGGCATCTCCTTGTGATATTCATCAGAACGTCGAACAAACATATGATGGCAGAAACAACTAACGATGTGCGATCATGTAATATCTTTTGTTTCATGGTTAAACAATTATTTCAACAAACAATCAATGGTTCATTTCGATCAGTGTTCGTCACACTGATACTTACGTACTTCGTACGCGTGCACGTAACAATTTCTTCAACGAAAATGAAATTTACTCCACAGGAGTATACTAATATGATTATTGCCTACGGCTTAGCGGGGGAAAATGCTCGTGCCGCGGCTCGTATATATGCGGAAAGATTTCCCAGACGTGCGCGACATCCTTCAAGATACGTGATTTTAGGCACAGTGTCAAAATTACGCGAGAGAGGATGTCTAATGCACAATTATAGAGCAATGGACGCGCCTGTACGTTTCCATGTCAGAGATGAAGAAAGAATTCTTCAACACGTTTTTGAAAATCCAAAAGGGAGCAATATACGCCGATTGGCTGATGAGCTCGGGGTAACGAGACACGCGGTATATCGCACTTTGCGTACAAATAAGTTGCACCCATATCATTGTCAAAGTGTGCAACAGCTTTTGCCGAGTAATAAAGAACGACGCGTCTATTTTTGCGAAGGTAATGTTATCATTGACTTTTTATATTCGAGACTTTTAGAAAATTATAACACCGTCGGAAAAAAATGTACAGGTTTTCTCGCGCAATGTCGGCAGGATATATCTTTCCCCGACAATATTTTATGGAGCGATGAAGCCATTTTCACGCCAAATGGCGTGTTTAATACACATAATTTTTTATATTGGAGCGATGAGAATCCGCACGTTGTCCGTAACAGTTCTTGTCAACATCGCTAGACAATAAATGTATGGGCGGGAATGTTCGGAAATCAAGTGGTAAGCCGCGAAAATAAATCATTTACTAAATGCATAATCTAAATCTTTCCGTCGATGATTTTCAGATCGGCCCATATTTCCTCCCGCTACGTTTAAATGGCGAAATATATGAGGACTTTTTAAATAATCATTTACCAATTCTTCTCGCTGGCGTACCCCTCGATGTGAGAAGAAAATTAATTTTTCAACACGACGGAGCTCTACTTCATTTCCGTAGACAAATACATAATATTTTATATACGCGTTATCCGACAGGTGGATAGATCGTGGTGGCCCAATCGCTTGACAGGCACGGTCGGCAGATTTAAACATTTTAGACCATTTTTATGGGGCTACGTGAAAAGTCTAACACGAACGAAGTCCGTGAAGCCATTATTGCGACCTTCGATACCATTATACCGTGCCGGTGTACCGTGTAACTCACAATATTTTTCGAAGGACCAAGCTCTGCATACAAGAAAAGGGACGGCACTTCGAACAGTTTTTACATTAATGCACTATGTATTAATGTACAGTGGATTAGGCCTACTGGGGAGACCACTATAAAAAAAACGCACCATGCTATCTACCGCAAGGTGGTGTGGAAATGATAGCGTGCTGTTACTTTTCTGCCACTATGTCGAGAAGACGAAAGACAATTGTCTTTTGGCGTACAATCCTGTGTTACACGCTGCTCACTGTATCACCTCTACATACACGTATGCAGCCGTATGCAACGGTGATGTCTTGTTGTGTCTCGTAGCTATGGGCGGGACACGCAGCAAGTCGCTATTCGCGCGTATCAGTCGCGAGCCGCTATTCGCGCGTATCAGTCGCGAGCCGCTATTCGCGCGCCGGCTCGAGGGCTTATTTGCTCAGACAAAATAATTACTCGAAAACTATTGCGAATTTCGCAAAATGGTATTTGACTTTTTTGTTCCATTTAATCCGTTCTACTTTCCTACGAATTGTGTCAAGAAAGGTTTCGGACACCGTCTGTGTGCGTGCGTGCGTGCGTGCGTGCGTGCATGCGTGCGTGCGTGCGTGCGTGCGTGCGGGCGTGCGTGCGTGCGTGCGTG
>NW_022639570.1:613390-616424 GCF_010583005.1 Odontomachus brunneus | reverse complement strand
TGCATGCGTGCGTGCGTGCGTGCGTGCGTGCGTGCGTGCGTGCATGCGTGCGTGTGTACAGGGTGGACCATTTTATTCAATACACGCAAAAATCTCAAAAAGCAGAAATTTTTTTCAAAAAATGTTTCAGACAAAAGTTGTCGGCTTCAGAGGAAGACATCTGAAGGTGACTTTGCCTTTGACTTCGGAGCTCATTCTGAAGGTTATTCGAAAGTCAACTTTGCATTTTAAATAGAAACATTAATTTTTTCTTACGGAATTTTATTCTTCGTAAAAAAACTGACAATTTTTGTTTGAGTGACTTGTTTATACAATTTCTATTTTCTAAGATATTTACGGAAATATCTACAAAATTATCGATTTTAATAATTTTTTACTCGAATTCTATCAACTGTTTCGAAAAATGGTAAGATATAAAAATTGTTTATTTTCTTCTCATAAAGCTCCAGGAATTTTTCAAAAATTTTTGTAAACTTTTTAGTACTTCAAGAAAATGCAAGAAAATGCAGTACTAAGAAGTTAACTAAAAAATTCTGAAAAAATTCCCAGAGCTCTCTGAGAAGAAAGTAAACAATTTTTATCTCTTACCATTTTTCGGTAAACTTGATAGAATTCGAGCAAAAAATTATTGAAACCAATAATTTTGTAGATATTTCCGTAAATATCTTAGAAAATGGAAGTCGTACGAAAAATTCGTTCAAACAAAAGTTGTTAGTTTTTTCACGAAGAATAAAATTCCGTAAGAAAAATTAATGTTTCTATTTAAAATGCAAAGTTGACTTTCGAATAATCTTCAGAATAAGTTCCGAGGTCAAAGTCAAGGTCACTTTCAGATGTTTCCCTCTGAATTCGACAACTTTTGTCTGAAACATTTTTTGAAAAAGTTTCTCCTTTTTGAGATTTTTGCGTATATTGAATAAAATGGCCCACCCTGTATATATATATATATATATATATATATATATATATATATATATATAAGGTGTAAAAAGAAATCCATTATTTTTGCATGAAATTCAAGACTTTATTTAGCATTCCATTATGCCTCTCTCATAGAAACCCTTGTCCCTATTGGCAAAAAACTGGGACAGTCGATTTTCACAAGCTTCTCTTGAGGCGAATTTTTCACCAGCAAAATCATTCGCTACAGACAAGAACAGGTGGCAATCACTTTGTGCCAGGTCCGGACTATAAGGTGGATGCATAAGAACCTCCCAACCAAGCTCCCGGAGCTTCTGGCGAGTCACTATCGATATGTGTGGCCTGGCGTTGTCCTGATGGAACACAATTCCTCTCCTATTGGCCAAAGCTGGCCGCTTCTGGGCGATTGATTCCTTCAGACGGTCCAATTGTTGACAGTACAGGTCCGAATTAAGAGTTTGGCCGTAGGGGAGCAGCTCATAGTGGATGATTCCCTGCCAATCCCACCAAACACACAGCAAAGCCTTCCTGACCGTCAATCCTGGCTTGGCCACCGTTTGCGCCGGCTCACCGCGTTTCGACCACGACCGTTTTCGCTTGACGTTGTCGTAAGTGACCCACTTTTCATCACCAGTCACCATCCGCTGCAGAAATGGGTCGATTTTGTTGCGATTCAGCAGCGATTCGCAGATGGAAATTCGGTCCATGAGGTTTTTTTGCGTTAACTCGTGTGGCACCCATACATCGAGCTTCTTTTTGTATCCAGCCTTATTCAAGTGGTTCCAAACGGTTTTTTGTGCAATGTTTAGCTCCTGGGCAATCGAAACAGTGCTTACATGACGGTCGGACTCGACGATTTCCATTATTTTATCGACATTTTCGACAATTGGCCTTCCAGAGCGTGGTGCATCTTTGACATCAAAATTACCGGAACGGAATCGACGAAACCAAAATTGCGTATGATTGGCTGTTACAGTATCAAGACCATAAACACTATTCACATTTTCAGCCGCCTGGCTTGCGTTTTCGCCTTTATCGAAGAAAAACTGTAAAATATGGCGTATTTTCTCTTTGCTGGTGTCCATCTTTGACGCGCGCTCAAACAATACTGAGTCAAACAATCACAAAACTGTCTGAGAAGTTTTTTTAGTACGAAATCTTATCTTTCTAACGCCATCTAGCGTAAACCGATCGCACTTATACAACGCGAGATACACATTACTAAAGCCATCTATTGGAAAAATAATGGATTTCTTTTTACTACACCTTATATATATATATATATATATATATATATATATATATATATATACACATATACAGGATGTCCCAGACTCCCCTTGTCACATTAAGTGGGAATGTAGAACGGGTTGAAATGAACATAAAAGCCCTATATTGTTTTGCGATTTTCGTAATAGTAACCGAGAAATTAATTGTAAAAGATTAAGGAAAAACGCATGCTGAATAGTTGACAGAGGAGCACTCGTGACCTAATAAAATTCTCACTGAAATATATACTACCTGGAACGCGCGCTGCCTCTTGAGGCGTGCGAGATGAGAGAGAGGTTCCTTGTTTCCTCTCTTATCCTTGTCTGATACATAGTATAGTCGAGAGTAGGGAAAATGTGATACAATCCAAGTTAAAAGTTAGAGATAATATGAAAAGTGACCACTGAATGATAATGACTTAAGGGGGGAAATCCAATTAGAACTTTCAAAAAATCGAATTTTTTTTTTTTGCATAAAATGTTTATTTAACATTGTAAGAATATGTTCCCAACGTTTTAAATCGAAATTCGCAGCCGTTCGGAAGTTATGGCCTCCGAGCGCAACAAATCTCTTGAGCAGCGTCGAGGCTCTAATAGCACGCAGCAGGTATACTCACCCGGAGCGGGGATTTTACCTTTCAGGGCTGCGATCCAAAACGTATAGAGATGTAATTATAGTTTTACTGTAGGTTTTGGAACGCACCCCTGGTAGATGGCTTTTATTTCTATTGTTACGTTTAGTCGAAACCGTTGGGTCCGTTGGCGCTGGCATCGAGCAGAACCGGTTTTCAGTTTAGCTCCGAAGTTCGGCCTGTACAAAACGACAGTGCAAATTCGAAATGTCC
>NW_022639570.1:604841-606736 GCF_010583005.1 Odontomachus brunneus | reverse complement strand
ATAATAAAAAATCACTTATTTATTGCAAAAATTGTGCAGAGAAAACGTCAAAAAATGGAAATTTATTTTCATAAGCGTTTCATATTCAAAATTTTTGACTTTTTTCAATTTTTTTAGGTTCAATTACGAATTATGGGTATAAATAATAAGAATTTTTTCGCTGCCTGTTATAGGATCAATATCACGGACGCCATTTGTCCAGCAGCTGAGCAACTCGCACGCGTACCTGCCAAATGGGATGCTTCATATGTCCGCCATTTTTAAATATTTTTGGAAAAAAAAATACGTATGGACAGTCCAAAACATATATAAATAAATGTTTAAGTTTGAAAAATATAGAAAAATTCTTTCTCCTACAAAAAAATTCTTGAAAATAGCTTATTTTTCCTCGTTCTAATTGGATTTCCCCCCTTAAGCTTATGAATGAAAGTTTAAGTTATGAAGAAAATATATAAATATATTTTTTCTCATTTATTAGTATTCATTTATCGACTTATTATTAGGAAAAACATAGCAAAGATGGTTCCTAATTCGGAGATTCAGCTTATGTTTAGAAATCAGCCGACTTAGCTTTTGGTTCAGACTGTATTAGACAAAGACAGAGCGCTATTCGAGACCTACAAGCATGCTCTCTCTCTCTCATCCCGCAACACTTCAGAGGTAACGCGCGTTTCAGGTAGTCATATATGTAATACTACTATATGGCGTAATTTTTGCTATAAAAGAGAGTGAAGGAAGATTGAAGCATAGAAGATGGACGGTAATTGGTTCACTAGAAAAGAGTGTTCTATGATTGCAATGCGCATGTGGGGCGACAAAATGTAAACATATGTACATGTAAACATAGTGACGTCTTTTCGACGTCAATCGACAAGTCATTTCTCACTGGAAATGTATTAAAGAGTAATTAATAATAAATAAGAAAAATAAATATGGAAATTGTCTATAACGTTGTGTGTGTATGTATATGAGGTTAGTTTCGGTAAGGCGTCAGGTCTAATTATATTGGCTTAGACCATGATTGAAGGGTAAACGTTACGCATACGCTTTGCACAGACAGAACACTGATATTGATACAGAAAAAGTCAGTCGAGCATTGTCTGCACCGTAGTGTTAAATTACCGTTGAGAGCTCTACGCGCTATATAGGCTGCGTTCCGAAATTCTCTGCCAGTACTGAAATTCTATAACATACATAATATAAACTATAGATTTTCAGTACTGGCAGTGCATTTCGGAACACCATAGTAGTATTACATATATGCAGGTAGTATATATTTCAGTGGTTTGGCCATGTGCGTATTCCTTCTTATTGGTCGAAACAAGGTTTGGAAAAATATGGCAGAACGAATAGAAATTGTCATGGAAAGCGGGATAATTTAAAAAGTAAAATAAGAAAATTATGAACAATTAATAGTCTCTTTTTATTAAACCCTAAAATGAATAAATAAAAACATAATTCTGATTGTAAATTTGAAACATTAATCTGCAAGAAGCGTATACAGTGAAAAGCCTTTCTGATAATAGTTTTTGCATCGTGGAACACAACACATTGACATTTTAAAATTTGAAAATTCATATTTCGTATTATCCTATTTCATACAATTACCTTTTTAGATACTGTTCAGAATAATATGAGATTACGATAACAATTTATATAATGAATATAATTTTTTTATATCATAATTTTCAACATAATTAACTTCTTTATTTTACCATGGAAATCACAAACAGAATAAGTTTATTTACTTCTATTAACAATCTCTAGCCAAACTGACACTTTTATCTTGTAACGCGATAAATACCAGCTGCGTTCATATATATATATATATATATATATATATATATATATATATATATATATATATATATATATATATATATATATATATATAT
>NW_022639570.1:601722-603252 GCF_010583005.1 Odontomachus brunneus | reverse complement strand
TCTCGAGATGTGCTATAAGAATATGCAATGAAAAATGGGGTGTTCCATTTAAAAAAATTAATGTGACCTTGACCTGACCTTCGCTACGCAACCCAAGGTCAAACTGATGTGATCAGTAAATACATCTTTTTAAACGCCACAACTTTTGTCTGAAACATTTTTTTGTAAAACGTATATTTTTCCTGATATTCGGGCGTCCCGGTACTTTCCGAACACCCTGTATATATATATACCAGGTCTGTAAATATGAAACCGGAATTTGCCCATAGATGGCCCTAGCTGTCAATGTAGTTACCGTCAAACCGCGTCATTGGCGCCATTTCCTTGTTGACATCTCTGACAAACATTTTCAACTCACAATACAATACAAGTTTCATACAACAGCATAGTTTGTAATAGCGTTGAACATGTCGAATTTTGTGCCTGGAAACTACGATTTGCGGACAGCATTGATTTTCTGTTACCATTTGAAGAAAATTGCTGCAGAATCGCATCGAATGCTTGTCGAAGCTTACGGTGAGCATGCTCTTGGTAAATCACAGTGCTTTGAGTGATTTAAAAAATTCAAAAGTGGCGATTTTGACGTGAGAAACGAAGAACGTGGAAGACCACCGAAAAAGTTTGAAGACTGCGAATTTCAAGCATTGTTGGATGAGGATGACACTCAAACGCAACAACTCGCGGATTAATTAAATGTGACACGAGAAGCCGTCTCCATACGTCTCCGTTTGAAAGCCATGGGAAAGATCCAGAAGATGGGAAAATGGGTCCCACATGAACTGAATGAAAGACAGCAGAAAAACCGAAAAACCACTTGCGAAATGCTGCTCGCCAGGTACAAAAGAAAGTCATTTCTCCATCGAATTGTGACTGGCGATGAAAAGGCGTGGATATATTTTGAAAATCCTAAGCGTAAAAGATAATAAGTAACTCCAGGCGAACCATCGACATCGACTGCAAGGCCAAATCGCTATAGACGAAAGACAATGCTCTGTGTTCGGTGGGATCAGAAGGGTGTGATCTATTATGAGCTGCTAAAACCTGGCCAAACCGTTAATACTGAACGTTACCGACAACAAATGATCGATTTGAATCAAGCTTTGCGTGAAAAACGACCAGAATATAAAAAAAGGCAACACAAAGTGATTTTGCTTTATGATAATGCGCCATCATATACAGCAAAACTGGTCAAGGAAACGATTGAGGCGTTTAGTTGGGAAATACTTTCGCATGTGGCTTACTCACCAAACTTGGCTCCGTCCGATTACTATTTATTTGCATCGATGGAACACGCACGTGCTAAGCAGCGCTTCACTTCTTACGAAAATGTACGAAAATGGCTCGATGACTGGTTTGCCTCAAAAGAGCAATAGTTTTTTTGGCGTGGCATCCACAAATTGTCAGACAGGTGGGAAAAATGTATAGCTAGCGATGGGCAATACTTCGAATAAAATATTTTTTATCATTTTCATACAATAAACGTGTATTTTCTATACAAAAATTCCGGTTTCATATTTACATACGTGGTAT
>NW_022639570.1:601339-601607 GCF_010583005.1 Odontomachus brunneus | reverse complement strand
ATTCGGATCCATAGACTAAAATGACTCACCCTGTATATATACAGGGTGACCCATTTTAACTTATGTAGCCAAATAACTCGAAAAATAAGCACACTATGAAAAAATGTGTAGAATCAAAATTTCGTCATTTCGAGGGGGACGTACATTGACGTTAAAATTAGCCCCCTACCGCTCCCCCTGGGCGGTGAGGGGGGGCAAGTTTGAAATCTTAAATGGGAACCCCTATTTTTTATTGCATATTCGGAATCTTTGGCTAAAAACACATACA
>NW_022639570.1:599294-600854 GCF_010583005.1 Odontomachus brunneus | reverse complement strand
CTTTTACAATTCATTGACTTTGTTTAAGCATTATGCACATTTGTGTTACCCAGAAAACCACGTCATTTCAGAAAAAGTACACCAGATCGTTTTTCAGACATTTCACCTTCATTTTTGACCTTTCCAAGGTCGCAAAAACAATTTTTTCATAAGACAAGTTTGATGTAAAATTTTCCGCTCTTTCGAAATCCGCAGTCAAAAATAGGGTGTCCCATTAGAAAAAACCATCGTGACCTTGAAGTAACCTTCAAAATTGACCTCAAGGTCAAAACCAATGGTACAATTGAATGATCCCCTCTATCCTGGTCAACTTTTATCTAAACCATTTTTTTGTAGATACGTAACCATTTTTTTGTACCGTAATTTGGAAGATATTCGGATCCATAGACTAAAATGACTCACCCTGTATATATATATATACATACACACACCCACGACCGCTATGTTTTTTTCAAAACTAGTTGAGTGGCCAGATTTTATCTTATAGGAACTCTAGTCGGCCCTAAAATCATTTGATGACTGTTCTTTGTAGCTGCACTACTGAACTGTGCAATAATAATAGTGCAATAAATTAGAGTGAGAAAACGTATATTTGTTTTACTTCAATATATTGCACCAGTTCAGCAGTACAGCTGAAAAGAACAGATCAATAAAATACCGCAATCATCCGCCATGTTTATTTCAACCACATGCGGTTGATTCAGAACGTCTAAATTTGTATGAATATATTGCGTAAAGTAAAGGATAACAATAAATAATCTTTATAACTTTTTTTTATTTGTACAACATTTAACATTTGTAACTTAATTTCATGGTGACACTGCAACTGTTATTTGCATTTGCTTTGTTAATATTTTTTTTTAACGAAAAATGAATTTGTACTATAACAAAAAGTTTTATCAATTTGCGCATTATATTATGACATGATGGAATAATGTTGGATGACTGCCTAAAAATGCGTCAACAAATTCGATAGCCGTCAACGCATTTGACAGTAGGTTTCCTTTATTTTGTCGAAATGATAATTCGCACTTATAAATTATATTAAATACATCAGTGGTTGGAAAAAGTAATAAGTTGTTTTTATACTTTTCTAAATGTATATAATAGCGTACGTATCCTTTTTCATATACATGCATTTCGTCAACAAGCTTGGTTTTAATGCAACACCTACTTCATAGAATTGCACTTAATGTGTAGATAAGTTACACGTTTGTACTACGCCCGACGCCATTTTTATTCCAACGTCGTAACCAGCCCCCCGCATCTTGTAGTTTTAAGTGTTCATGTAATGAAGCGGTGGCGCTGGCAACAATCAGTAGTTAGTATATACAGAGTGTTTCATTTTAAGTGATATGGTCGATTATCTTGCGAATCGATGATTTTATTGAAAAATTTTTCAAACGAAAGTTGCATGGCTTGAAAAGGGACACATGATGAAAATGTGGACTTGAGTGACCTTGTCAAAATCAGGTCAAGGTCATTAATGTTTTTTTAAACGGAAACCCCCATTTTTTTATTACATATTCTTGTAGCTTATCGCGAGAGCTTTCCAAAACA
>NW_022639570.1:590723-599284 GCF_010583005.1 Odontomachus brunneus | reverse complement strand
AAACGAAAGTTGCATGGCTTGAAAAGGGACACATGATGAAAATGTGGACTTGAGTGACCTTGTCAAAATCAGGTCAAGGTCATTAATGTTTTTTTAAACGGAAACCCCCATTTTTTTATTACATATTCTTGTAGCTTATCGCGAGAGCTTTCCAAAACATTATAATAGAGTTACATTTCATTGACTACTTTCCGAGTTATGGAACTTGAAAGTTACAGTACCACCAGCTTTATCCATGTACGCATGCGCGTGTAAGCGGGATTTTTAAGGCTATCGCACACAAATTGACATAACTGCATATGCATAGCATAAGATCGTATGGACCAATGAGCATCGAATATTAAGCATCGAACACAAATATGGCGACTTAATACTCGATGCTCATTGGTACATACGGTCTTATGCTATGCATATGCAGTTATGTCAATTTGTGTGCGATAGCCCTTACGCGCGCGCGTCTTCGCAATCTATCCGCACTGCTTGACATACGCTCACGCGCACGGAATTGAATCCAATCCTTCCCAATTGAACGATTCAACTTTCCTCTTTTTTTCGTATAGCTTTTTCTTTTTATTTTTTTACCTAAGTGGGATCAGTGATCTTGCCTTAACTTTCAAGCTTCATAACTCGGAAAATATTCAATGAAACGTAACTTTATTATAGTGTTTTGGGAAGCTCTCGCGATAATCTACAAGAATATGTAATAAAAAATAGGGGTTTCCGTTCAAAAAAACATTAATAACCTTAACCTGATTTTGACAAAGTCACTCAAGGTCAAGTCCATATTTTCATCATGTATCCCCTTTCAAGTCATGCAACTTTCGTTAGAAAAATGTTTCAATAAAATCATCGATTCGCGAGATAAGCGACCATATCACTTAAAGTGAAACACTCTGTATAGGTTGTTTTCCAGCAAAAGACACAAGTCGACATAAGTATCATCCTATCTTTATTACTCACTAAATGTGGAACAAAGACAAAATGATGTTTGTGTCGACATGTGTCTCCTACTGGAAAGCAACCATACATGTTAGCACTACAAGAAAAGGGCTACAAAGCTATATACGGAATCAATAAGTTCCCACATATATAACACTTAACAAATTTTAATAACACAAATATGTTAATAACATAAATATGTTAATATTAGTTACATAAATATGCTGCTGTATAGTAGACAATATAATTTGTAACATCAAATAATAATGTTCTATCATGAACTTATGTTGGAAATTACATTTATATCGAATGAACGAGAATGTTCTAGTATAAGTTATAGTTAGGTGTCGAATGAGCATGTGCTAGAAACTTCGAGAGTGTGTCGCCCTCTAAAAGTAACTATATATAAGAGCGTGTAAGATGAGCCTAATAAGTAGTAGCAAGTTAGTATTCTAGCGTCCACTGAGCAAGAATGTTGTATTGAACTTAAGTATATTATAATAAAGTTATAATTAAATAAAGTGAACTCTAAATTACTAACATGGTAGCAGAGCGTGGTTAAGCAGAAAAGGAAACACAACCTTTGTTCGATAGAAAAAGCAGTAGCTTTAAAACCGTCATTTTCTCACCGAACGTCTCTCAGTGATTTGCAAACTTCAAACATACAGTTATAGTTCGACATGGCTGATATAACTATCCCAGTGTTTGATGGCGAGGATTACGGGACCTGGAAGAAAAGGATGACTGTGTACTTGAAGATGAAAAAGTGCTACACAGTAATTACAAGAGCAAAAACGAGCGAGGATAGGGAAGCGTGGGATGAAGATCTGAAAGCCATAAACTACATATATGGGGCAATATCAAACAAGCAGCTGGAATTCGTGAGTGATGCAGGGAGTGTTTTTGAAATCATGAAGAAGTTCGACGAATTATATTCAAAAGAGTCTACAGCCCTACAGATAGTGTGCAGAAACAAATTGGATAAGCTGAGATTATGTGACTTCAGCGACTTCAGGGAGAATTTTTCAGCACATTCGAAAAAACGGTGAACGAGCTAAAGAGTGCGGGAGCAAAAGTAACAGAAAAAGAAAAACTAAATTACATGCTGAGGACTTTACCAGAATCGTTAAGCTACATAGGAGACTTAGTCGACGTCTTGAAGGAAGAGAATCAAATTGTGGAATATGTAAAAAGCAAGATTAAACTAATGGACGTAAAAGACAAAAACGATGGTGAAGGTACAAAATCAAATGCGTTCCACACGGAAAAAAAATCCAGTTCGAGCAGTGAGGAAAAGATATGTTACGGATGTGGCAAACCAGGACATTTTAAAAGAGATTGTCATTAGGGTAATAGAGGCACATGGCGACATGGAGGTTATGTATGGCAGCATGCAACGTGGAGGTTATGTCAGCATACAACGTGGAGGTTATGGCAGCATACAACGTGGAGGTTATGGTAACACACAGCGGAGGTTATGGCGGCGGACAACGTGGTCGAGCAGGGAAACATGGTTCCAGAGGCGGTCGGTATTAGGGTGAGCGAGGTTATCGGCAGAACGAAAACGGTATGAATAGTTGTAACAGAGGTTCATTCCATGATATCGCAAAAGGAAGGAGTAGAGTCAAGCAACAAAAATCAAATTCAAATTGATTGGGTATTAGATAGTGGATGTACTGACCATGTAATTAATAATAATGAATATTTTTCTGAATGTATAACTTTAAAACAACCTATAAATGTAAAGATTGCTGATGGTAAAATTTTGCAAGCTACTAAAGTTGGAAATGTAATTTGTAATTTTTCTGTATATAGTAAAATGATTCAAATTGATATGCGAAATGTTTTCTTTGTTAAAGATATGGAAAGAAACTTAATTAGTTACGCTAAGATAACGGACAAGCATAAAATTGTATCGATAGGGAATAGCAAAAATTTTTAACAAGAATAATGAGTTGATCGCAATTGCATGGAAAGAGGGCGGACTGTATAAAATGACTAGTATTATTGAGAGGAAGGAAGTTAATGTTAATGTTAGCCAGAAAGACGGTATGACAACAAAAGAGAAATGGCATCGCAAACTGGGTCATGTAAATTTTAATTATCTAAATACTTTATGTAAACATCAATTGTTAGATGGGGTTCCAGAAGAATTAGAATCAGAATTTATGAAGTGTAAAGTCTGTATTGAGAACAAAATGCATAATATACCTTTTGAAAATGATAGGACTAAAGCTAAAGAAATTTTAGAGATTGTTCATACTGATCTGAATGGGCCTCACCCAACTCCTGGCCTTCGCGGGGAAAGGTATTTTCTTTCGTTCATTGATGATTACAGTAAAGCTGCTCGAGTATACACTATAAAATCTAAAGACCAAGTTTATAATTGTTTTGTCGAGTATATTAACGAAATCGAAAATTTGACTGGTAAAACTATTAAAATCTTGAGATGTGATAATGGGAAGGAATATTTAAATTCAAGAATTTACCAGCTGGCAAGGACAAAGGGAATTGTTCTGAATGTATGTCCTCCTTATGTGCATGAATTAAATGGTACTGCTGAAAGGTACAACAGGTCTATTATGGACATGTCGCGATGCTTGTTAGTTGAAGCGAAAGTGCATAGAAGATTTTGGCCAGAAGTTGTCTGTGCGGCTGCGTACCTTAAGAACAGAACTTTAGCAAATATCATTGAAAAGAAAACACCTTATGAAATATTATTGGGGAAAAAGCTAATGTTAAACATTTAAAGCTGTATGGGAGTAGAGTTTTTGTGAGAGTACCGGAGCAGTTACGAAGGTCTAAGTGGGATAAGAAAGCTGATTTGGAGATTTTATTGGGCTATAATGAAGTAGGTTACAGGGTGTTAATAAATAATAAGATTGTTGTTGCTCGACACGTAGATATTGTGGAAAATGATGTTAAATGTATTGGGTTTAAGGATTATGATTCAGTAAGCGAATTTTCAAGTGACTCTGAGTACGAAAGTGTAGAAAATGAGAATGAATTGGTAAAAGATCGGAAAAAGGTAGAAAGTGACGAAGAGATGTGTAATAGTCAGGAACGAGGGGGAATACCAGAATTGCGAAGATCAACCAGAGATAGAAAACCAAACAGATCAAGTGATTATGTTTACAGTAATTTTATCTATGTAAATTTTTGCAGCGCCAATAGTCCGGAAAACTTTGAGGAGGCGATAAATTGTAAAGAATCAAAATCTTGGAAAGAAGCTATGGATCAAGAAATTAATAGTTTGAATAAAAACAAAACATGGAAATTAGTAGATAAACCGAAGGATAAAGATGTCATTGATGTTAAATGGGTTTATACAAAAAAATCAGAAAATATTTATAAAGCAAGATTAGTTGTTAGGGGATTTCACCAAAAAGAAGTTGTAGAAGATATCTATTCTCCAGTTGCAAAGATGCGAACATTAAAACTTTTATTGTCATACTGTTGCCAAGAAGGATTAATTGTAGAACAGATGGACGTAGAGACTGCGTTTCTCAATGGTAAAGTTTTATCTAAAATTTATGTCAAACAACCAAAAGGATACGAGGACAGAACAGGTAGGGATTGTAAATTGTACAAAGCGTTATATGGATTGCGAGAAAGTCCTCGAGCGTGGTACGAATGCGTTGATGAATTTTTGAGAAATTTAGGGTTTGAGAGAAATAAATTTGATTATTGCCTTTATGTTCTTCGAGAAGGAGATGACTTGATTTATATAATTATGTTTGTCGACGATTTGTTAATATGTTGTAAAAGGAAGGGAAAGATAGCGGAAGTTAAGAACTTATTGTCGAGACGTTTTAGTATGAAGGATTTAGGTGAGGTAAAGAGTTATCTAGGAATTAACATCGAATATGATTATAAAACAAATATCATGAGTTTGAGTCAGGAAAAATATATAGATTCGCTAGCTGCAAAATATAGAATCGAAGATTCAACATTGTATAAGACACCGATGGAAGTAAATTTAAAGTTAAAGCCAACAGATGAAATTTGTAATGATATCAGGTATCGAAATTTGATTGGTGCACTATTGTATATTAGCTCAGGAACTAGACCAGATATCAGCTATAGCGTCAATTACTTGAGTAGATTTCAAAACTGTTACAGTAGTACTCATTTCAAATATGCTTTGAGAGTTTTAAAATACTTGTATTTAACGAAAAATGTGAAATTGAACTATCGTAGAAATGAAAGCGCCAAAATTCTTGATTGCTTCGTAGATTCAGACTGGGCTGGCGATAGTATAGATCGTAAATCTACATCTGGCTATGTGATTAGGTTATTTGGAAATGTCATATGTTGGAAATCACGGAACAAGCGAGTGTTACAAAGGCCTCGACTTTTGCCGAGTATGTTGCGCTGTCAGAAGCTGTTAGCGAGATCAAACTTATAAGAGATATCTTAGAAATCTTTAATGTAAAATTTGAATGACCTATTGTCATATATGAAGATAATTTAGGAGCATTAAACATAGCAAAGTACGGCAACTTCACAAAAAATTCAAAGTACATAGAAGTACATTACCATTTTGTGAATGACTATTATATGCAAGGAATGATCGATATTATAAAAATAGATTCGAATGAGAATATTGCTGATATATTCACAAAGTCGTTACGTAAAGAAAAGTTTATTAAGTTTAGGAAAATGTTAAACATCGATGTAAAAGTAATAATGTAAGGATTACGATATAAATGTAAGGAGGCGTGTTGGAAATTACATTTATATCGAATGAACGAGAATGTTCTAGTATAAGTTATAGTTAGGTGTCGAATGAGCATGTGCTAGAAACTTCGAGAGTGTGTTGCCCTTTAAAAGTAACTATATATAAGAGCGTGTAAGATGAGCCTAATAAGTAGTAGTAAGTTAGTATTCTAGTGTCCACTGAGCAAGAATGTTGTATTGAACTTGAGTATATTATAATAAAATTATAGTTAAATAAAGTGAACTCTAAATTACTAACAACTTATAAAAAATCCATTAATATTTTTCATTATAGCTATTCACTTTATTATATTTTTCACATCGTTCAAATTTATATGTAAAAAATGTTTTACTAAAAATTATCAAAAAAAAAATATATATACAATATTTTTAGAATTATATAATAAAAATGTATAACTTAAAGTAAAATACATAATATAAAATAAAGTAAATAAATAAATAATAAACTTGTTGTTGTCTAATAATATTTATTTAATGGTTATAATGTTTTGTAGCTTTGTCTAGGTATAGCTTCCGGAATGGAGCCGTGTCTTGAATCAGCGATATGCCGACGTTTCGCAAACATTGCAGTTTGCATTATCAGGGCTGAGAACTCTGATACTGAGCTCCCTTGGGTAAAGGTAGTCCTTATATGCCCCCCTCCCCCCTTTGTGTAGATGGTGCTTAGAGAGTAGTGGACGAGGCTTGAATCCAACCAATCAGCGTATTTTAATTGATCAGCTGGTCAATTAAAAAACCGGGAGGGCAGAATAGAGTTTACTTGCATACCTTTGCCTCGGTTGAAGTTGTTGGAATGATTCAAAATTTCTAGACCTTCACGATGTTTTCTGGCAAAATAACTCTGTGAGGGAGCCAATCTGGTGGCTTTGTCATATTGTACGGAGTGTCCAGTCTCCATTCAGTGTTCAGCTAGGGCTGATTGAGTAAAGTGACCATACTTGGTACATCGCTGGTGTTCCTTGATTCGCGTACTGATCTTCCTCCCGGTTTCTCCTATATAAACTTTACCACAAGAGCAAGGGATCTTATATACACCTGATGTTTCTAGGCATGATTTCTGATCCTTCGGATTTGGGAGTAAATGGGAGAGCTTCCTATGGGGTTTGAAGATTACTTTGATTTTGTGTTTACCCAAAATCCGGCTGTTATGCCCTGGAGATATGGAAGAACAGCCGTTTTTCTCTTTTCTCTCTCTTCATCTAGTGTGTCAGTGTTTTAGGACTGACAATTCTGTTCTTCTGGTTTTTTATTATTTGCGAGATGTTTTTGCTGTTGTATCCATTTTTGGTTAAGGCTGTACTGAGGTGTTCTAGTTCTCCATTCAGAGAAGATGGTTCCGAAATTGTGAGCGCTCTGTAAACCAATGAACTTATGACAGAATTCTTTTGCGAGGGATGATGATGAGAGGTTGCATGTAGATATCGGTCCGTGTGTGTTGGTTTTCGGTAGACCTGGTGACCTAAGGTGCCATCTTGGTTCTTTTGGACTAGCACATCCAGGAAGGGTATTTGATTATTTTGTTCCACTTCCATTGTGAACTGAATACTGGGATGTTGTGAATTGAGAAACCCGAGAAACTGAGAAAGAGTTTCCCTGCCATGATTCCAAATTACGAAAGTATCGTCCACATACCGAAACCATGTGGATGGTTTCAGTGGTGCGTTCCTCAAAACTTTATTCTCAAAGTGTTCCATAAAGATGTTTGCAATGATAAGAGATATAGGAGATCCCATCGCCGCTCCAGAGGTTTGTTCAAAAAACTCTCCTTGGAACTGAAAATATACTTTGAGATACTAACCTAGGTGCGCAACTAAGTCCGGATTTTTTTGATCAATAAAAAATGGAAAATTTCAAGAGAAATACAAAAAATGGTTTATTCAAAGTATCGTCCCTCGCTAGCTACACATTTTTGTCATCTCTCTGGCAATACATGAATACCGCGACGATAAAACGACGCGTCTTTGGACCGAAACCATTCATCCAACCAATTTTGCACTTCTTCGAAATTGGCCAAGTGTAGCTCAGCTAAGCCATGCGCCATCGACCGGAACAAGTGATAATTGGAAGGGGCCAGGTCTGGTGAATATGGCGGGTGCGGTAGCAGATCCCATTTCAGCGTTTTAATGGTGTCCTGGGCGATGGAAGTGTGATGACACGGAGCGTTGTCGTGCTGCAATATCACTCGTTCGTCTCTCGTGTCCCATTCTGACCGTTTTTCGAGCAATGCGTAGTTCAAATTGATCAGTTGTTGTCGGTAGCGATGCCCATTGACAGTTTCGCCCGGTTTCAGTAGCTCATAGTACACGATTCCTTTTTGGTCCCACCAAACGCAGAGCATTGTCTTCTTTCCGAAGCGATTTGGCCGTGCCGTCGATGTTGATGCTTCGCCAGGTGAAAGCTATGATTCTTTGCGTTTGGGATTCTCGAAATATATCCACTTCTCATCGCCAGTAACAATTCGATGCAGGAAACTCTTTCTTTCATGCCGCAAAAGCAAAATTTCGGAAGTGGCTCTTCGATTTTCCATCTGTCTCTCAGTCAACTCATGCGGCACCCATTTTTCTTCCTTTTGAATTTTTCCTATGGCATGTAAACGTTTGGAAATACCTTAGCGAGCCATATTTAATGCCTCCGCAAGTTGATCTTGTGTTTGCGTATCATCTTCATCCAATAACGCTTGCAGATTGGCGTCCTCAATTTTTTTTTGTTTTCCGGAGTGTTCCTTGTCCTTAGTGTCGAAATCGCCACTTCTGAAGCGTTTAAACCAATCTTCACAGATAATTTTCGATGGTGCATGTTCGCCATAGACCTCCTCAAGCAAACGACGTGCTTCAGCTGCATTTTTTTTTCAAGTTAAAGCAGAAAAACAAAGCTTCTCGCAA
>NW_022639570.1:587820-590713 GCF_010583005.1 Odontomachus brunneus | reverse complement strand
TGGCGTCCTCAATTTTTTTTTGTTTTCCGGAGTGTTCCTTGTCCTTAGTGTCGAAATCGCCACTTCTGAAGCGTTTAAACCAATCTTCACAGATAATTTTCGATGGTGCATGTTCGCCATAGACCTCCTCAAGCAAACGACGTGCTTCAGCTGCATTTTTTTTTCAAGTTAAAGCAGAAAAACAAAGCTTCTCGCAAATGCTGTTTATTTGGCACAAAACTCGACATATTCATTGTTAGAAAAAATATTTTTGCGTTGCGATATGTGTTGGTATTATGACTAGTTATTGTTGACAGATGTCCAGGGTGTATATCAGTTGGACACGGGGCAATTGGACACAGTCCAATCACAAGTCGCTGTTCCAAGGGACCCTACAAATGTCTCTAATCACACGGTGCTGTGATTGGCTGTGTCCAAATGCACCGTGTCCAAGTGCACCGCTCCCGATGTCCAAGCTATAAAAGAAACACAACTTTAGACATGTATGTCGACTACATTTGTCGTTAGCGCCATCCATGCGTGAAACCCGGGAACTTAGTTGCGCACCTAGTATTACGAAAGCAGAAGAATGGCATATACCGTATATGCCATCCTTCTGCTCTCGTAATAAGTGGCGGCGCTGACGTGTCAAGCAGTGGTTGTCTCTCTCCTGAAGTTGGGACGCGTTCCGAAATTTATAAAAAATCGATGCACACACCTTTCAGACCACGAGTGTACATACTCGTATAGCAGTTCTGCTCACATCATTTGTTCTTAGTTACACCAGTGCAGTAGTGTAGTAATACAGTGTAGTAGTGTAGCTGAAAAGAGCAAAATATGAATTAAGCTTTTTGCACGTAGAGAAATTTTAATCGTAACCGTAAAGTTGTAAGAAAACTGAGCAATCAAAGTTGATTATTCTTTTTGCGTTCGAGGAATAATCGACTGTGATTAGTCAGTTTTTTTACGACCTTACGGTTACGGTTAAAATTTTTCTACCTTCAAAGACCCTTAGGGTATAAACCTATGCAGCGAAATAGAGGAGCGCGGAACGAGAGCGAAACCAATCACAAGCGTTCCGCGTTTTTCAGCAGTTTTTAGCGGAACTGCGGAATAGTTTTGTCGCGGACTGCGTAATATATGCACACTTCTATCATACAATAGACGTGGGTCCATATAACCTCAAATTAAGAAGAACAAACTATCCAAACAGGCCAAGTTTATTAATATTCAGCACAACATAACCGCTATGCCATGAATTTAACAATGGATGCGTAATATATATATATATATATATACACAAGTTCGACATTTTTAGCATTGAAACAGGAGCTCTTAAGTCCCCATGGAGCAGAATAAGCACATCGCGAATTTTGCTCAACCAATCGCGAGTCATTATTTCAAAAAGTTACAACAACCTTAAAAATTATTTTATAGATATAATATCTATAAAATAAGTTTTAATTTATAAAATAAGTTTTCTATAATATTTTATAGATATAATCTTATTTTATAGATTTTAACATTTTCAGTCTATTTCCAATACAAAATACATTTAATTAAATATTTATGTACATAATAATAAAAACGAGTAATAAAACATTAATTTAAAAGTCATTTTAGTTACGTGTTATTTATTCCGCTCCATGGGTACTTAGGGCGCCGTCCCACGGAGCGGAAATTTTCACCGAAACAGAACATGCGGAGTTAGCACGACCAATCACAATCGTTCTGCTTTTCTTCCGGTGCTTTTTCTATTTTCCTTATGTCCCATGGAGCGAAATACGCGAAAGCGGATTACGCGGAGTAATACAAAAAGTAGACTTTTTAATGTTATTTCTTACGTTTTTAATCATTTTAATAATATTTTATACAAAAGATATAATATATGATAAATTAGTAAAGAGTAAAATTAGTTTTTTAGTAAAATATTTTTTACGAAGATGCAACTGTTTTACGATTTGTTAAAACATAATTCCGCTGTCGCGTTTACCGCTTCACACAGAAGGACAGAAGGAAAAGTACATCAGCGGAATTGCGGTGATACATTATGGTTTTCCAACAAGAAACACAAGTCGCCACAATTATCATCCTATCTTTGGGTGCTTTCCAGTTGCGTACACTGTGTTACACAAAATCAGCTTATTGGCTGCATATTATCTTACAAAATATTTTAGATAATATGTGATATAAACTGGTTTTGTGTACGTGTGTGTCAAGATGTGTTAAGCAATTGGAAAGCACCCTTTGTTACTCACTAAATGTGGAACAAAGAATGTGTCGACTTGTGTCTCTTGTTGGAAAGCAACCTATGTAGTATAATAAAGTGAGATCTGTTATGATTAATTATGGAGAATATATGTGATTTTTGTCGACTGTAGCTGTTAATTAAAAATAGACGATAATCTATATAAAAACAGCAAATTATTCGCAAGAGAATGCTTATATTATATTTATTATATATCAAAAAACATGACAAAGAAAAATCTAAACGTCTTTTTTGGGTACGACCAACATTATTTTCTAAGTTTTTGTTGTTGTAATCATTTCGTGGAACTGCAACAAAAAAATTTTTATTAAAATAATGATAAATGGAACAAATTGCAATTGAAGTAAATCGCCAATAAATCATGTACTCATTCTTGCTACATGGTTTTTATTAATGTGTAACAGATGGACCTCTTGATTATATGTTTCAAAACATTTATGTAGCTCAATATTGGCACATAAAATACTTATTATGCAGCCGCAATAACCGCATTTTATTTATAAATATATTCGTATATTATACATAATTGTTTACTACAATTATCAGCATCTATTATCAATTATCATTATTAACATCTTATTACTTACGATCCCTCCACTCATCATTTCTAAACGAGATAATAAAGAATGTTGAAAAAAAAAAAAA
>NW_022639570.1:584599-587768 GCF_010583005.1 Odontomachus brunneus | reverse complement strand
ATATATATATATATATATATATATATATATATATATTATATTTATTATACAATAATAAATGTATAACAAGCAAATGAAATATGTAAGATATGTTGAGATTATCCGCGACTATCTTTATCCTTTCCGCAAAATTGCAGCGGTAAGATTATACCAGGTATGTAAATATGAAACCGGAATTTTTGTATAGAAAATACACGTTTATTGTATGAAAATGATAAAAAATATTTTATTCGAAGTATTGCCCATCGCTAGCTATACATTTTTCCCACCTGTCTGACAATTTGTGGATGCCACGCCAAAAAAACTATTGCTCTTTTGAGGCAAACTAGTCATCGAGCCATTTTCGTACATTTTCGTAAGAAGTGAAGCGCTGTTTAGCGCTAATCGTGCGTGCTAATCGATGCCATCGATGCAAATAAATAATAATCGGACGGAGCCAAGTCTGGTGAGTAAGCCACATGTAAAAGTATTTCCCAACTAAACGTCTTAATCGTTTCCTTAACCAGTTTTGCTGTGTGTGATGGTGCATTATCATGAAGCAAAATCACTTTGTGTTGCCTTTTTTTATATTCTAGTTGTTTCTCACGCAAAACTTGATTCAAATCGATTATTTGTTGTCGGTAGCGTTCAGTATTAACGGTTTGGCAGGTTTTAGCAGCTCATAATAGATCACACCCTCCTGATCCCACCAAACACAGAGCATTGTCTTCCGTCCATAGCGATTTGGCCTTGCAGTCGATGTCGATGGTTCGCCTGGAGTTACCCATGATCTTTTATACTTAGGATTCTCAAAATATATCCACTTTTTATCGCCAGTCACAATTCGATGGAGAAATGACTGTCTTTTGTATCTGGCGAGCAGCATTTCGCAAGTGGGTTTTCGGTTTTCCTGCTGTCTTTCATTCAGTTCATGTGGAATCCATTTTCCCATCTTCTGGATCTTTCCCATGGCTTTCAAACATATGGAGACGGCTTCTCGTGTCACATTTAATTGATCCGCGAGTTGTTGTTGCGTTTGAGTATCATCCTCATTCAACAATGCTTGCAATTCGCTGTCTTCAAACTTTTTCGGTGGTCTTCCACGTCCTTCGTTTCTCACGTCAAAATCGCCACTTTTGAATTTTTTAAACCACTCAAAGCACTGTGATTTATTAAGAGCATGCTCACCATAAGCTTCGACAAGCATTCGATGCGATTCTGCAGCAGTTTTCTTCAAATGGTAACAGAAAATTAATGCTGTCCGCAAATCGTAGTTTTCAGTCACAAAATTCGACATGTTCAACGCTATTACAAACTATGCTGTTGTATGAAACTTGTATTGTTGTGAGTTGAAAATATTTGTCAGAAATGTCAACAAGGAAATGGCGCCAATGACACGGTTTGACGGTAATTACATTGACAGCTAGGCCCATCTATGGACAAATTCCGGTTTCATACTTACAGACCTGGTAGCAAAACTGTGCAACGAAAACTGCGGAACGCTCGTGATTAGTTCTGCTCTCGTTCCGCGCTCCGCTATTCCGCTACATGGGTTCGCATCCTTAGGGTGCGTTAAGATAGAAAAAGAAATAACGTAACAGAACAGTTACGGAAAAGAGATATGGTGAGGGTCTTCAACTATATAACCATGGACCGCTAGCAGCGATTCCAAGACCGGTATTCATAGTCCGATCTTGTATTTAAGATCATCTTAAATACTGTCTTAAGATGTCATGAACCAATCACAGAGCCGTATTCGCATCTTAAAACATCACTTCAGATCGTCTTGAAATAAGATTCGACTATGAATACCGGCCTAAGCCGTCTGTCAACATCTGTAGCGCCACCAAGATCAACAACGGTAAAAGAAGGAACTCAGTAGAACAAAACAGAGTTAGCAACGTAAACGCTTCTAATATTCGCGTATCACATAGTGATACATATTGGAAAGACCTAATAGTATAGTAGAAGTAATAAAAAGAATTAGACTTTCTTGAAAATTACAAATACTTTATAACAAAATTAATTATAGAAAATTATGTTAAAATTGTTATGAATTATGAGAAAAAATTAATGAGCAAAAAATGTCAATATATCAGATATAAATTGACAAAAATTATTTTATTTCAAGGACAATAACACCATCGTTTGGAGTAACTTTTATATCGCTGATATGAAAGTTCTACCTCTATTCGTTTAATGATGCCACATGTTTTTGTAAGCCGTTGCAAATTGTTCAAAGTTACCTCGGTGTTTTAAGTTATCTCAAATGGCGGAATTTTAAATAATGTTTTAAAAAATGTTGAACGTTCTTTTTATAATATTACATATATAAACATTCTTAATACATGTGTGTGTGTGTGTGTGTGTGTGTGTGTGCGTGCGTGCGTGTGTGTTTTTTTTTAATTCATATATTATATCTCTTATTATATAAATATATTATGTAAATATTATATATTCTTATGTAATATAATAAATACAAATTTGGTATGAAATTATATAAATATCTTATTTTGTGTTTTTATATTTTCCTTGCAAATCAGATTTTTTTCTTGTTACTTTAAAAATTGTCGATTTTTATATTATAGCAAAGTTGTATGACTTTTTTTTAATGTAATAATTTATTTGAAGAAAAAATGAAAGTCTGACGATTACAGAAATATCATAATAATTTTTCATGTATTTTAATGATAACTGCAATTTATGATCTCGGACACACAAAATATCTTTCACATGGTATTATAAAATAGAAATCACAAGTATGTGATAGTTACGTAATAAATAGCCGTTGTTTAGTTCTGGCGGTGCTGCAGATGTTGACAGACGTTTTGCTGCAGACATAAGATAGCGGCTAGCGGTCCATGGTTATATAGTCAAAGGTGCGGGTCAGCCGATCATTGTAATTCCGTTTTCATTCTGTTCCGTTGTTTGATATGTGAGTTTCACATGACATGGAACTATTTCGGAACGGAACAAAAACGGAAAACATTCTAACCTATCAACATCGAAAACTGCGAAAGGTGTCCGGTTTGTAACGTGTTTCTCATGATGGAGAAAACGAAAAGACTGTTTATTATAGCAAGTCAGCGAATATTTGAAAAGTATCATTAATATTTACATATATATATATATATATATATATATATATATATATATATATATATATATATATATATATATATATATATAT
>NW_022639570.1:579416-584589 GCF_010583005.1 Odontomachus brunneus | reverse complement strand
ATATATATATATATATATATATATATATATATATATATATATATATCAATGATATATTTCAAACATTGAAAATTCAAACATTGTTTCATTGATATATATAAGTAAGTATCAATGATATTTCTCAAATATTCGCTGACTTACTATAATAAACAGTCTTTTCGTTTTCTCCGTCGCGAAAAATACGTTACCAACCGAACACACTTCACCACATTTCACTAATTTTCGATGTTGATAGGTTAGAATATTTTCCGTTTTTGTTCCGTTTCGTAAGTTCCGTGCCATGTGAAACATACCTATCAAACAACGGAACGGAATAAAAACGGAATTACTCTGATTGGCTGATCCTCACCATATCTCTTTTCCGTAACTGTTCCGTTCCGCTATTTCTTTCTTCATCTGAACACATCCTTAAGTCCGTATCAGACTACCGACTGCCGACTACGACTACCGACTCTCAATGGACCAATCACAGTGAGGCGCCGAGTCGGCGCCTCACTGTAATTGGTCCATTGAGAGTCGGCAGTCGGGTCAACCTGTGCAGTCGGTAGTCTGATACGGGCTTTAGAGTGAAATAGTGTATATGTCTTTTTTCCTTGCAGAATTTAGCATAAACATGGTGGACGGGTCTCGTATCCAGTCTCTGTTATAGTGTCCCCAGTAAGCAAATTGAGCGCAGACTGCGCGCGAATTGGCAGCAAAGATAAAAAATTTACACCAAAACTATAACCATTTGTGCCCTCATTCAGCTATGGTTTTGGCGACAAAGCTTGCTGTCGGGCAATTGCTGCAGATTTGCAGCAAAAACCGCGCAGAGCCTGCAGCGCAGCCTTGCTGCGCTGTTTCTGCCGCCAATCTGCCGTCAGATTGCTACAAACTCTGTACGGTTTTTGCTGCAAATCTGCAGCAATTATCCGACAGCAGGCTTTGTAGCATATCTGGCGACAGCAAGATGTGATATAACAGATCTTGTATCAAATTTGTTATCTATTTGCCATCAAAAGTTGATAGCAAGCTCTGCTCGAAATCTATTCGCACAGGTTTGGCTATCTGGGTCTTTAGTCGGCCCGATCTCTGATCAACTGTTGTCTCAGCGGTGAAGCGTGACTGTGAAAAAGTGTGAATAAAACTTTCATAAAAGTTGATAAAAAAATTAAAAAATAATGTTTCGTTGTATAGCTCCAGATTACCCCATACAGCACAGAATGTTGAAAAAACATAGATGAGACGTTATGACGTTAAAAATAGAAGCGCGGATGTTTTTTCTACAAAGAATATATGTTAATTTTTCTACATTAGTTACAAGATATTGCTGCAACGTTGAATATATATTGAACAAAAAGGACAATTTTTTGCAACAATATTTGCAACGATATTGAAAATTTATATTATTGATAATATTAAGGAAAAATGTGTTATTATATAATAATATTAATAAAATAAATTATTAAATTTTATTATATTATAATAATATTAATATATATGTATTATACATATTATATTACAATATACTATAATAATGTATATTTTTCTTGTTATTTATATGTAAAATTGAAATGTGTTTAAATAATTTTGCGCAAACCCTGAATATTCTTTTATTTCATAATATTCTCTATTATATAGAGTCTGACGTAAGCTGTATCCATAAAAAAATGCATAAAAAACATTAAATTGGAAGGAATGGTCGAAGTCATTTTGCAAATAACTAGATAAACTTTAGAGATATTAAATAAAATACGCGAATCAACGCGTATATTTGCTTGTACATTATAATAAACTGTGAACACTGTAAATATACATTTTATAAACATAAATTGTAAGAACATCGTTGGAGACATTGAAATCCGCGTATTGTTCGATCGTCAGGTTAAGCAACGCAGTCAGAATGGATGGGTGACGGGCATACCACTTCGGATTCGAAATTATTGAGGGAGGATTCGCGAAACTTTTAGAGTGTGTTTGACAATCTTCGGTTTTTAGCAGTTATAAGACATGAGAAAATTAGGAATTAATTTTTTTTATGAAACAATAAAAATAAATAAAACGTTGAAATATCAAGGAAAAATTAACAATCGCGGACATTTTTACATTATATCAAGGTTTGGGTAACGTTGATTCAATGTTTCTCAATGTTGCTGCAATATTGACATTGTTGCAATTCAACATTGATTCAATATTACTGTGCTATATGGATATACTTCTGAATATGATACAAATAAGGAAAAAATACACCTTTTTCACATATCCAAAGACGAATAACTTCAATAAAAAATAATGTAAACAATTGTCTCTTTATATAAAAATTCTAATTATAAAATTATTATCTGCACATACTGATAAAAATAAAAATTACATGTAAAGTTACTCTGATAACACAGAAAATTTAAAAAGAATTCATTTGTATGTACCAATTCTGAGTTCGTGTTTTCAAGTGCAAAAAAATTTATTTTTCTGAAAAGTTCAAACGAAAGATTTTTTTACTTCTGAAAATGAATTTAGAATTAATGACATACGAGTGAAAATTTTTTTTATACTCTGTTTTATCTGAGTATATATTTATTTTCGTACTACTTGAAAATTGTATATGTAACAAAGTTTATATATTGGTAAGATTATTAATTGTTTAATAATAACTTATTAAATATATACTTATTAATTATATTTACTTTATGGAGTTATTAAAATATGCAATGTGGCTTATATCATTCTATCCTTATTGTTCGCCGAACATCAAACAAGGATAGTCGTCGTATAACTATACAGGGTGTCCCGCGTAAGACGTGCCAAAAGAAAAATATAAGTAGAACAAATAAAACTGAACAAAAATTGTAGAGGTCATTTTTCAAACAACCACATAAAATTTCGAGATTTTAATTAAAATAGTTGGGCAAATCTGAGCGCGCGACACGACAGGCGGGAAATACGGCTCGCCGCGGCCGGCGAAGAAAATGGACGATTGCACCCCCTACCTACATCTAACGGGTGTTCTACCAGTTTTGGAACATTCTATATGTGTGTGTGTGTGCGTGCGTGTGTGTATGTGTGTGTGTGTGTGTGTGTATGTATGTATATATGTATATATTAGGGTGGTCCTTATTTTTCGACTTTCAAATTTTTTCTGCAGTACCCTCTAAAAAGTTTCCATTTGACAATAAATTTTCTGCCAAACTTTTGCTCGATCGGATAACGAGAACCCATGCTTTCGGGTTATTAAATAT
Organism: Odontomachus brunneus; assembly: GCF_010583005.1. NCBI lineage: Eukaryota > Metazoa > Arthropoda > Insecta > Hymenoptera > Formicidae > Odontomachus > Odontomachus brunneus. Next base: position 581,374 of record NW_022639570.1, on the reverse strand, counting down.
TGAAGTACCCTTGTATTAAGCTATCTACGTTATCAGTATGATTTTTAAAGGATATTTTCCACAAAAATCGCTTTAGAGGACTTTTCTTTTTTCTTTCTACATCGTTTGAGATCTTATAGTCTCATTTAAGCAATTAGATAAATTGTTGATGACTAAAAAATAAAAATAAATAGTTATTGCATTTATTGTTTGAGCTACAACAAATCATGTATGGACTATAAAAGTTGCAACGGTATGTTTGGAGGACAATATAAATGTAAAACATAATACCTTTCATGTTTTTATTAATAAAAAAATTTTTTTATTAAATATTAAGAGTTATTAACTATAAGAATTTTATTAAATATAAGAATTAATAATCTCGTGGCTCCTAATCTTATGCTGGGAGGGGACTATAGATGTATTAGGTCTATAACTTGAAACCCTCTTTTTTTGCAAAAATTAAGCCTTTATTTAAGAAACAAAAGAACACCAATCAAAGTATTGGCCATGGTTAGATATAACTTTTTTCCATCTTTCTGGTAATAAGCGGATCCCACGGCGAAAGGACGAAGACATTTTTATTGCAGTATTTTTTCTTTGTGAGATTTATTTAGTAAAGTGATGACGAAGAACTGTGTCACTCGAGAACGTGTCGTCCCAGAATTTCGTGTGTGTCGCCTCAACATCACACATAATTTTATTGTGTCCGCGGAAATTATTTTTTTTTCTTTTATCTAGTTACTCGAACTCATCTTTAGAAGCTATCCAGTTAGAGATCCATTTTTCGATGCTTTCATAAGAGTTGAAATATTCCTCTGTGCGTGTGCCATTAACCGAAACAAGTAGTCGGAAGGGACACAGTCTGATGAATAAGTTGCATGGGGTAGCACTTCCCAACGAAATGCTTCCAATGTTTCCTTGACAGCTTTAATGATGTGAGATCAAGCGTAGAATATTTTTTTTTGGGTGTACTTTTTAAAAACATACTTTTTACATTTAAAAGGATCTATTCTCTTCTTTTAAATAAATCATATGTTTTCGTTCATGGATATACCATGTGTATACAATACGAAGCGTCTCTCAGTCAAAGTGACAGTGGTGCAGTAGTTAAGGTAAACGACTCAAGAACCAGAGATCTCAGGTTCGAATCTCAGCAATGCTCCATACAATAGAAGTTTGCAGTAATATTGCTTCAAGATTGTTGCAAGATTGTTGCTAATATTTTTGCAAGATTGCATATTGCAGTGCAAGATTGCATATTGCAGTGCAATGTTGCAGAGACATTGCAGTGACATTAATTTGTAATATTACTTTAACAATATTGTAGCAATATTTCAAAAATATTACGAATATAACATAATATTTTTTACTTATTTACTAGTTATTTTTGTTATTTGTATTTCAAATTCAGTAATGTTTCACATCAATAGGACTTAGAATAGTACTTGTTAGCAGTGATAGAAACTTTGACTCCCAAGTAGCACGCATCAGCACGGCAGGGAATACGCATACACTCATGAAACAAGATCACTTTATGCTGTCTTGTCTTATATTCTGATCGTTTTTTGCGCAATGTTTGGCTCAAACGGATTATTTACTGTTGGTAGAGATCCCCTGTGACTGTTTAACCAGGTTTCAGTATTTTACACTATACCACAATATACCACACTCTTCTGGTCCCACCAAATACAGAGCATGGTCTTCTTCCCATGAATATTACGTTTTGGCGTCGACGTCGATGGTTGGCCTGAGTCGCAAATGGTTTTTGGGCGTTTAGGGTTATCGAAATAGATCCACTTTTCATCGCCAGTCACAATTCGATGCAAGAACACCTTTCTTTTTTGCCTGGCAAGCAGCATTTCGGAGATGGTTTTTCACCTTTCGATATCTCTTTCTTTCAATTCATACCCTTATAGAAATATCATACTAAGAATCATTGATAATTACTTATTATCCAGTATTTTTAATACTGAAAA
>NW_022639570.1:570173-577664 GCF_010583005.1 Odontomachus brunneus | reverse complement strand
TATATATATATATATATATATATATATATATATATATATATATATATATATATATATATATATATATATATATATATCAATGATATATTTCAAACATTGAAAATTCAAACATTGTTTCATTGATATATATAAGTAAGTATCAATGATATTTCTCAAATATTCGCTGACTTACTATAATAAACAGTCTTTTCGTTTTCTCCGTCGCGAAAAATACGTTACCAACCGAACACACTTCACCACATTTCACTAATTTTCGATGTTGATAGGTTAGAATATTTTCCGTTTTTGTTCCGTTTCGTAAGTTCCGTGCCATGTGAAACATACCTATCAAACAACGGAACGGAATAAAAACGGAATTACTCTGATTGGCTGATCCTCACCATATCTCTTTTCCGTAACTGTTCCGTTCCGCTATTTCTTTCTTCATCTGAACACATCCTTAAGTCCGTATCAGACTACCGACTGCCGACTACGACTACCGACTCTCAATGGACCAATCACAGTGAGGCGCCGAGTCGGCGCCTCACTGTAATTGGTCCATTGAGAGTCGGCAGTCGGGTCAACCTGTGCAGTCGGTAGTCTGATACGGGCTTTAGAGTGAAATAGTGTATATGTCTTTTTTCCTTGCAGAATTTAGCATAAACATGGTGGACGGGTCTCGTATCCAGTCTCTGTTATAGTGTCCCCAGTAAGCAAATTGAGCGCAGACTGCGCGCGAATTGGCAGCAAAGATAAAAAATTTACACCAAAACTATAACCATTTGTGCCCTCATTCAGCTATGGTTTTGGCGACAAAGCTTGCTGTCGGGCAATTGCTGCAGATTTGCAGCAAAAACCGCGCAGAGCCTGCAGCGCAGCCTTGCTGCGCTGTTTCTGCCGCCAATCTGCCGTCAGATTGCTACAAACTCTGTACGGTTTTTGCTGCAAATCTGCAGCAATTATCCGACAGCAGGCTTTGTAGCATATCTGGCGACAGCAAGATGTGATATAACAGATCTTGTATCAAATTTGTTATCTATTTGCCATCAAAAGTTGATAGCAAGCTCTGCTCGAAATCTATTCGCACAGGTTTGGCTATCTGGGTCTTTAGTCGGCCCGATCTCTGATCAACTGTTGTCTCAGCGGTGAAGCGTGACTGTGAAAAAGTGTGAATAAAACTTTCATAAAAGTTGATAAAAAAATTAAAAAATAATGTTTCGTTGTATAGCTCCAGATTACCCCATACAGCACAGAATGTTGAAAAAACATAGATGAGACGTTATGACGTTAAAAATAGAAGCGCGGATGTTTTTTCTACAAAGAATATATGTTAATTTTTCTACATTAGTTACAAGATATTGCTGCAACGTTGAATATATATTGAACAAAAAGGACAATTTTTTGCAACAATATTTGCAACGATATTGAAAATTTATATTATTGATAATATTAAGGAAAAATGTGTTATTATATAATAATATTAATAAAATAAATTATTAAATTTTATTATATTATAATAATATTAATATATATGTATTATACATATTATATTACAATATACTATAATAATGTATATTTTTCTTGTTATTTATATGTAAAATTGAAATGTGTTTAAATAATTTTGCGCAAACCCTGAATATTCTTTTATTTCATAATATTCTCTATTATATAGAGTCTGACGTAAGCTGTATCCATAAAAAAATGCATAAAAAACATTAAATTGGAAGGAATGGTCGAAGTCATTTTGCAAATAACTAGATAAACTTTAGAGATATTAAATAAAATACGCGAATCAACGCGTATATTTGCTTGTACATTATAATAAACTGTGAACACTGTAAATATACATTTTATAAACATAAATTGTAAGAACATCGTTGGAGACATTGAAATCCGCGTATTGTTCGATCGTCAGGTTAAGCAACGCAGTCAGAATGGATGGGTGACGGGCATACCACTTCGGATTCGAAATTATTGAGGGAGGATTCGCGAAACTTTTAGAGTGTGTTTGACAATCTTCGGTTTTTAGCAGTTATAAGACATGAGAAAATTAGGAATTAATTTTTTTTATGAAACAATAAAAATAAATAAAACGTTGAAATATCAAGGAAAAATTAACAATCGCGGACATTTTTACATTATATCAAGGTTTGGGTAACGTTGATTCAATGTTTCTCAATGTTGCTGCAATATTGACATTGTTGCAATTCAACATTGATTCAATATTACTGTGCTATATGGATATACTTCTGAATATGATACAAATAAGGAAAAAATACACCTTTTTCACATATCCAAAGACGAATAACTTCAATAAAAAATAATGTAAACAATTGTCTCTTTATATAAAAATTCTAATTATAAAATTATTATCTGCACATACTGATAAAAATAAAAATTACATGTAAAGTTACTCTGATAACACAGAAAATTTAAAAAGAATTCATTTGTATGTACCAATTCTGAGTTCGTGTTTTCAAGTGCAAAAAAATTTATTTTTCTGAAAAGTTCAAACGAAAGATTTTTTTACTTCTGAAAATGAATTTAGAATTAATGACATACGAGTGAAAATTTTTTTTATACTCTGTTTTATCTGAGTATATATTTATTTTCGTACTACTTGAAAATTGTATATGTAACAAAGTTTATATATTGGTAAGATTATTAATTGTTTAATAATAACTTATTAAATATATACTTATTAATTATATTTACTTTATGGAGTTATTAAAATATGCAATGTGGCTTATATCATTCTATCCTTATTGTTCGCCGAACATCAAACAAGGATAGTCGTCGTATAACTATACAGGGTGTCCCGCGTAAGACGTGCCAAAAGAAAAATATAAGTAGAACAAATAAAACTGAACAAAAATTGTAGAGGTCATTTTTCAAACAACCACATAAAATTTCGAGATTTTAATTAAAATAGTTGGGCAAATCTGAGCGCGCGACACGACAGGCGGGAAATACGGCTCGCCGCGGCCGGCGAAGAAAATGGACGATTGCACCCCCTACCTACATCTAACGGGTGTTCTACCAGTTTTGGAACATTCTATATGTGTGTGTGTGTGCGTGCGTGTGTGTATGTGTGTGTGTGTGTGTGTGTATGTATGTATATATGTATATATTAGGGTGGTCCTTATTTTTCGACTTTCAAATTTTTTCTGCAGTACCCTCTAAAAAGTTTCCATTTGACAATAAATTTTCTGCCAAACTTTTGCTCGATCGGATAACGAGAACCCATGCTTTCGGGTTATTAAATATTGAAGTACCCTTGTATTAAGCTATCTACGTTATCAGTATGATTTTTAAAGGATATTTTCCACAAAAATCGCTTTAGAGGACTTTTCTTTTTTCTTTCTACATCGTTTGAGATCTTATAGTCTCATTTAAGCAATTAGATAAATTGTTGATGACTAAAAAATAAAAATAAATAGTTATTGCATTTATTGTTTGAGCTACAACAAATCATGTATGGACTATAAAAGTTGCAACGGTATGTTTGGAGGACAATATAAATGTAAAACATAATACCTTTCATGTTTTTATTAATAAAAAAATTTTTTTATTAAATATTAAGAGTTATTAACTATAAGAATTTTATTAAATATAAGAATTAATAATCTCGTGGCTCCTAATCTTATGCTGGGAGGGGACTATAGATGTATTAGGTCTATAACTTGAAACCCTCTTTTTTTGCAAAAATTAAGCCTTTATTTAAGAAACAAAAGAACACCAATCAAAGTATTGGCCATGGTTAGATATAACTTTTTTCCATCTTTCTGGTAATAAGCGGATCCCACGGCGAAAGGACGAAGACATTTTTATTGCAGTATTTTTTCTTTGTGAGATTTATTTAGTAAAGTGATGACGAAGAACTGTGTCACTCGAGAACGTGTCGTCCCAGAATTTCGTGTGTGTCGCCTCAACATCACACATAATTTTATTGTGTCCGCGGAAATTATTTTTTTTTCTTTTATCTAGTTACTCGAACTCATCTTTAGAAGCTATCCAGTTAGAGATCCATTTTTCGATGCTTTCATAAGAGTTGAAATATTCCTCTGTGCGTGTGCCATTAACCGAAACAAGTAGTCGGAAGGGACACAGTCTGATGAATAAGTTGCATGGGGTAGCACTTCCCAACGAAATGCTTCCAATGTTTCCTTGACAGCTTTAATGATGTGAGATCAAGCGTAGAATATTTTTTTTTGGGTGTACTTTTTAAAAACATACTTTTTACATTTAAAAGGATCTATTCTCTTCTTTTAAATAAATCATATGTTTTCGTTCATGGATATACCATGTGTATACAATACGAAGCGTCTCTCAGTCAAAGTGACAGTGGTGCAGTAGTTAAGGTAAACGACTCAAGAACCAGAGATCTCAGGTTCGAATCTCAGCAATGCTCCATACAATAGAAGTTTGCAGTAATATTGCTTCAAGATTGTTGCAAGATTGTTGCTAATATTTTTGCAAGATTGCATATTGCAGTGCAAGATTGCATATTGCAGTGCAATGTTGCAGAGACATTGCAGTGACATTAATTTGTAATATTACTTTAACAATATTGTAGCAATATTTCAAAAATATTACGAATATAACATAATATTTTTTACTTATTTACTAGTTATTTTTGTTATTTGTATTTCAAATTCAGTAATGTTTCACATCAATAGGACTTAGAATAGTACTTGTTAGCAGTGATAGAAACTTTGACTCCCAAGTAGCACGCATCAGCACGGCAGGGAATACGCATACACTCATGAAACAAGATCACTTTATGCTGTCTTGTCTTATATTCTGATCGTTTTTTGCGCAATGTTTGGCTCAAACGGATTATTTACTGTTGGTAGAGATCCCCTGTGACTGTTTAACCAGGTTTCAGTATTTTACACTATACCACAATATACCACACTCTTCTGGTCCCACCAAATACAGAGCATGGTCTTCTTCCCATGAATATTACGTTTTGGCGTCGACGTCGATGGTTGGCCTGAGTCGCAAATGGTTTTTGGGCGTTTAGGGTTATCGAAATAGATCCACTTTTCATCGCCAGTCACAATTCGATGCAAGAACACCTTTCTTTTTTGCCTGGCAAGCAGCATTTCGGAGATGGTTTTTCACCTTTCGATATCTCTTTCTTTCAATTCATACCCTTATAGAAATATCATACTAAGAATCATTGATAATTACTTATTATCCAGTATTTTTAATACTGAAAACAAGTAATTATCAATGATTCTTAGTATGATATTTCTATAAGGGTATGGCACCCATTTTCCTTCCTTGTAAACCTTTCCCATGGCTTTTAAACGCTTGGAAATGGCTGCTTGAGTAACATTCAACGTTTCTGCAAGTTGATTTCGTTTGACATGGATCTCCATCAACTAATGCTTGCAATCCTGTATCTTCGAATTTTTTTACTGGTCTGGGCGTTCTTTATCATTCGTGTCAAAATTACCAAGTTTGAATTGTCGAAATCATTCCTTGCAAGTTGTTTCCGATAGAGCAAGTTTTCTATAAGTTTCAACAAGCATTCGATGAGATTCAGCAGCAGTTTCCTTCAAATTGAAATAGCAAAGCTTCGCGCAAATAATGTTTATTTGAAATTCAGACATTTTCTTCGCAGTAAAATAACTATGTTGTTGTCACGAACACAAATTTTTATATACTGAATATTATTGACAAAGGTCATAACTATAAATGATGCCTTGTTCAGCCATTACAGTTGACGATTGTCAAAGCTATAGCTATTTATCGCTAGAGAGCGGGTTTCAAGTTATAGACCTAATATAACCTAGGCCGCGGATTCGCAACGTTTCCTATTGTCTATACACGTCAAACAATATAAAGAAATGGCATTCTTTCTGTAAAAAGTCTGTCTCTTTCTAACGAAAGCTTTTATTCCTACCACTTATCATTTTGTGGTTTTGTGGCCGGAATAAAGCAGCCTTCGTTAGAAAGAGACAGACTTTTTACCGAAAGAATGCTATTCCTTTATATTGTTTGACACGTTCAGACAATGGGAAACGTTGCGCACCCGCGGCCTAGGTATTATACAATCTGTTTGATAAGAGCGTGTCTGAAAAAACTTTTACATATAAACGGGTAAACGGGAAATTCAAACAGGAGCCGGTAGAGACACCTTTCGCTTAAGATGCTTTGTTGATAAAGCAGTTTAGTTGTCATTCGATCTTCGTGATAAAAATATATATTTCGCCATAAGTGCTAAATACACATCGTGTTTCAAAATCGTGTTTCTTTGTACACATCCAAAAGGACCAAAAATGTCACGCCAAGCGGCTGTTAAGTACATGAGAAAGTCAAAAGCATTTGTAAATAAGTGGGTGAGTCGCTACTTAGAGGTGAAAAATGTCGATAACTTACCGAAACGTGGAATCCTATATGCAAGGATTTAACACTTTACATATCTTCACAAACAACTTAAACGCTAGCAAAATGGTCAAAATTTAGAAGAAGGCTTTATTACTATCTACTCAAACATGGTTTATAAAAAAAAAAACGAAAAATGAATACTACAAGAGGATAATGATCCTAAACATCGAAGTTACGTGGAAATAAAAAAATAATGTTGAATTATTTTGCTGGATTGGCCGTTACAGTCACCGAATGCAAATCCTATCGAAAACGTTTGGTTCTTGATGAAGTTTAAACTTCATGGAAAGAAAATTTGGTTGGTCAAGGAGTTAGTTCGACAAATTTGATTGATATGGAGATCTTTACCTCAAGAATATGCTATAAACTTAGTTGAAAGTATGCCTTGGAGATGCCAGGCAATTATTAATAATGAAGGCGATTGGACAAGTTATTAATAATAAAACATCACAATTCTAATCAAGTAGTATGTGTGTATTTTATTCCAAATTGTTTCAATAAATTATTTATCAAGTTTTGCCATACACGCTCTTATCAGACTGTACATCTTCCCTCCCAACATAAAATTAGGAGCCATGAGATTATTAATTATTATGTAATATTTAATTAAAAATGTTTTTTTATTAATAAAAACATGAAAGATATTATGTTTTATATTTATATTGTCCTTCAAACATACTATTGCTTTTATGGTCCTTGATTTGTTGTAGCTCAAACAATAAACGCAATAACTATTTATTTTTATTTTTTAATCTTCAACAATTTGTCTAATTGTTTAAATGAGATTATAAGATCTGAAACGATGTAGAAAGAAAAAGGAAAATCCTCTAGGGTGATTTTTGTGGAAAAGATATTTTAAAAACTATATTGATAACGTAGACAGCTTAATACAAGAGTATTCCATTGTTTAACGATCTGGGAGCATGGGTTCTCGTTATCCGATCGAACTCAAACTTGATAGGAATTATTTTTTTGTTAAATGAAAACTTTTTGGAGGGTGCCGCGGAAAAAATTCGAAAAAAAAATTTTGACCAAGAGTAAATAAGAACCACCCTAATATATATATATATATATATATATATATATATATATATATATATATATATATATATA
>NW_022639570.1:566432-569851 GCF_010583005.1 Odontomachus brunneus | reverse complement strand
ATATATATATATATATATATATATATATATATATATATATATATATATAGAGAGAGAGAGAGAGAGAGAAACATTATTAACAAAATATGTTTGTTTTTATGTCCTATGTTTCCCCTCAAAGTTTGTCGGTCTAATTTTTGTACACCCTGTATATGTGCGTGCGTGCGTGCGTGCGTGCGTGTGTGCGTGTGTGTGTGTGTATTAATCTAATGGAGAAAAAAAGAAAATTTAGGAAGGAGCAAAACTATTAATTATGTTGAAATCATGTTAGTTACTCTTCTTGTCATTCTTTATTTATTTTTTCAAATTAATAAGTAGAGTAACATAATTTTTTGCATATAAATTCCATGATTAAGATCTTCAACTCTTTGAACTCTTAGTATCCAGCCACTCGTGGTATATTTTTTATTGATTCGATTATTTTTACGCTTATGTGCATCAGTTAATCTTGGGTATAAAAAGCAACAAATAATGTTTTTACAAATAAAATTTTGCATACTAATAAATGATAATATTTCCAAACATATTTTATTATCAATTAAAAAATTAGTAGTTTTATTGGGGATATTACATCTTTAGGTCGCAAAGATTTAACTTTTTGTATTATCAATAATAAAAACATTTTAGTAATATTTTATTTTGAAAATAAAAAGAAAATGAGACATGTAAGATAATCCCCACAATGTATTAAAAATAATATTTTATTTCTAGGTACCACCACAAATTTCAGTGACAGATGTTCTTGGAGGACAAGTGACGTTAATTAGTTGTTCACCTTCCCCATCTCCATCACCTGATTCACTCGAAGATGCATTGCCTCATTACAACACTCTTCCGAGTTTTATTATTTCAGAACCGTGTGATCCTTCGAGACCTAGTATCACACGTGGTATTGGTAGACCACTTAATACAATACCTACTGAAGTTGAAGTTACTTTGTCCGACGAATCGAGTAGATTAAATTCTGAAGCTATATTAGGACGTGTCAAACAAATAATAGATGCAAGAGCGCCACCAAAAGGTTTCATATTCTCAAGAGAAGAAGTGGAAGGCAGTGGACTTAGTTTAGAATATCCAGGTGGTGTACAAATTGAACTTAGAGTATGCGAATCGGAAGAAAGAGAAGTAAAGGGAATAAAAATGCGCAGGATTAGCGGGGACCAATTGCAATACAGTCAACTTTGTCAGCAGTTGATTTCATGTATTACTGTTTGACGACAACCAGCATATAATATAACACTATTTTATACATTACGTTTTACACACATTCCTAGTGTAACATACACCGTTCATCACAGTATTGCATATACATGCTGTATACACGCAAACGGTATTTTAAAATTACCATCCTTCATATTATCACATTCATATGTGTAACACATTTAATGTACTCTACATCTTTTTTAATATTTACTTTGAAAGAAGTAAAATAATAAGAGCCATTTCTTGTTTATAACATAAAGTTATAAGTATGAATATATTAATATATTCGTATCTTCTAAAAATATCTATTGTATACATGTTTAATAATCCTCAATAACGTCGTAGTACGTTTCATTTTCTTTGTTTTTGCTTAATGCAAATATTAAGCGCCACAAAGAAAATTTTCAATAAAAATTTGGTATTAATGTACAAGGTATTCCGCGATGAAACCGATAAATTTCACCAGCATGTTCAGGAGATAATCCTAAGAAAAATGTGAAAAAGCAGAAAAGATTATATATAAACCGTGAATCGATTTTCGGCTCCGTTATCAAGATATGGGAATTTTATTAGTAAAAGCTACAAATAGTTTGGCATATTCAAGTTCTTTGATTTAATATTTGTTTAAATGTTAGTTTTATATTAATATTACTTTCACGGATACTATTTAAAATGGCCACCTGTGACATTTATACAAGTGACTAATCATATTTTTATTGACTATACTTATTAAATATTCATAAGTTTATTACTGATGCTAACAACAGAGCTTCAATTATATACTTTGTATCAACTATCCAGAATTTGTCAGCGGTTTGAGGACAGATTGGCGACATATCGAGCAGAATCTACTGACAGATCCGTAGTCATTTGTGTCCGTAATCTGCTGTTATTCTTGACAGAGCTTGCTGATAAAATCTGACGGCAGATTGGCGGCAGAAAGCACGTAGATCTTGCTGACAGATTATGTCAGCAGGTTCTGTACGCTTTTTGCTATCAGTTTGTCAACAGGCATGCTCGCTTTTTGACGACTATTTGTCGTCAGGTTCTATTAGCAGACTCTGTAGCATTACTGACATCACTCTACAGATATCATCTGTGAAATAGATTCTAGAATAAATAACAGATCTAATCTAATAACAAATTCTAGATTCAGATTCTGTGTGCAATCTGTAGTCTTTCTGCTAATAAACGTTGCTAATATATTCTACTCAAAATCTGCTTTTGCAGGTTTGATTATCTAACCAGGGAACATTGCAAACCCGAACTCTTTGATTTTGATATCCTTTTGTGAGTATGTAGAGTAAATTAATACATGAATAACGGTATATTCCATTTGTGCCCAGTCTGTATTTAAAAGTATGATTTATACTTTCAAAATAAAAAGGACGATCCACTTTTTCGTGTATTACTCTTAAATTAAAGAAGATAGAAAAAAATGTTTTCGAATAAAAGTTTAATAATAAATTAAGTGCTGTAAATTGACATAAGCATAAATAAAGAAATATCTATAAAAAATTTTTTTATTTATGCTTATGTCAATTTACAGCACATAACTTATCATTAAACTTTTATTCGAAACATATTTTCTATCTCATTTAATTTAAGAGTAATACACGAAAAAATGAAATCATCCTTTTTACTTTGAAAGTGTAAATCATACCTTTAAATAGTGATAAGACACAAATGGAATATATTGTTATTCATATCAAGAGACACGATAGTATCTCGCGCCAAGTACACGCATAAGCAAAGCGACGCGCACGGACGGCGAGACGGGCTATATATATTTACGCGAAGCATCTCGTTGATCGGAAGTATGATTTGTCGTTTTACTATAACGGTTAAACTGATGACGTTCTGGGAGAACTTAATCGATTCCTTAGGATCAATTATATTATTATAAAACTGTTATTATAAAATTATGTTATTATAATTGTTTATTTTTGTCCTACATGCCCTACAAGCCGAACTATTTTAGCTTAAAGTTAGAAATCGGAAAAAACCATCTTAGAATTCGTCGACGCTAGGATATACGGTTGCGAATCGGAAACTAGATGGCGTCTTTGGCCTTGTGTCACGTGACCCATGATGAGCATGCTATACGACACACGTGTATATACACACACAAATATATAGAAAGCAAACGAGAGAGAAAAAGGAGAGAGAGAGAGAGAGAGAGAGAGAGAGAGAGAGAGAGAGAGAGAGAGAGAGAG
>NW_022639570.1:559303-566422 GCF_010583005.1 Odontomachus brunneus | reverse complement strand
ATGTGTTTCTGAATAGCTGCGAAAAAAGCGTGCTCGGCAGCATGAGAAACAGACCGAGCGAGAGAAAGAGAGAGAGAGAGAGAGAGAGAGAGAGAGAGAGAGAGGAGAAAGAGTGAGAGAGAGAAAGAGGGAAGAGGGAAAGAGGAAGAGAGAGAGAGGGGGAGAGAAGAATTAGGAAATACGACGGGGGTGGTGTGTGGACATCTTTTATTTTTTATTATAAATAAATATATAAAATGTAAATAACTTATATATACACACACATGTCATATATGCACACATACATACACATATATTTGTAAAAATATATATATATCTTAACAAAATTACTTTTTAAAAAAAAAAGCGCCAAATACACACGTCTCACACGCACACAGTATTCGTTCCATAAAAAATTCGTAAAAAAAAAATTGTAAAAGAATTCAATATAAAAATTCTATACAATGTCCTTATTCCTAAAAAAAAAGACTGTAAAAAATAAACAAAGTCAAAGATAATTATTCTTACATTTATAAAAAGAATTGTAAAAAAACTCAACACAAAAATTTCATACAATATTTCTAAAATGACTCTAGAAAATATAAAAGAATATTCAGCAAAAATATTTAATTCCGTAAAAAAAAATTTAAATATTACTTTTTAATATCTTCGTTAAAAAATAATGAAATTAAAAAGTTGCGCCAACTGGTAATGCGAAAGTATGTTGTACGAAACATACACAGAGAGAACAATTTGTTGAATCAAAGAAACGTTTCTTTGAAATGGATCAAACAAATATTTTGGTTGACCGAACAAAGTTTCGGTTGACGCAACAAAAACATTTTATTGTAACTAAGCTGCAACTAAATATTTTTGTTGCGTCAAACAAAACTTTGTTTGATCAATCAACAAATTTGTTTGATCCATTCCAAATAAGTGTTTGTTTGATTCAATCAAATATGTATCGTATGTCATCTCTCTGTGAGTAACAAATGAAGCAGCAAAGAAAAAATAATAAATAATAAAAATAAAATTTAAAATAATTAAAAAATGAAAAATAAAAGTAAGATTTAGACAAAAACACTTGGCGTGTCCAGGATGCATTAAAACAAAAGTTATAATAGATTGTGCATTCCAATCTTCAGTAATTTTTTTAATGCATCCTGGGCACGTCAAGTGTTTTTTGTCTAAATCATAATTTTATTTTTCATTTCTTAATTATTTTAAATTTTATTTTTATTATTTATTATTTTTTCTTTGCTACTTCGTTTGTTATACAGAGAAAACGATTTGGTGACACCATAGAAGGAGGAGGGCATACTAGGCGACGGGACGCCGTGCGTTCGAGATCTGCGTATCTTTTCGTTCCAGAGAGAGAAAAATATCGAAAGCACGGTTTTGCTAGGCCGGGACTCGAGAACCCGGGTCTTTCGCTTGTCGACTGCTCTAAATCACTGAGCTACCTGACGCTCCACGCCTACGACACTCTCTTCTCCCTAGATAACGCTCAGAGATGCCGTTCGGAAGCGACATCTCTGGCGCGATCCCGAGCGCACGGCGACTACAGAGAGAAACAATGTTACTGTACCAAATGGTACAGCTGTCAGTCTCTCAAAATCAAAGGTTGCTATCCTTTAAAACCTGCTAGTTTTTTTACAATTTTTTTTTATATATCTAAGAATAATTATCTTTGACTTTGTTTATTTTTTACAGTCTTTTTTTAAGAATAAGGATATTATATAGAATTTTTGTATTGAATTCTTTTACAATTTTTTTTTACGAATTTTTTTTATGGAACGAATACTGTGTGTGTGTGTATATATTTGGCGCCTTTTTTACTTTTTTTTTTAAATATTGATGTAGTCTACATACTCATAAAAGTGACAACTATTCATTGTAACTATTGCCTAGTAAGCAAATTGGTAGCAAAGTCCGCGCAAATTGGCAGCAAATTTGATCAGAATCCTATACCAAAACCATAGCCATCTGTTTCCGCATTCAACTCATGTTTTAGTGTCAGAGTCTATTGTGTGAGCAGATTGGCAACAGAAACCGCGCAGATCCTGTCGCACAGCAAGATCTGCTCGATTTCTGTCGCCAATCTGCCGTCAGATCGTCGTAGGCTTCATTTTTACTGTCAATTTGCTCGAATTGCCTGTCAGCAGGTTCTATTACATTTCTGACGGCAGTTTGACAATATAATCAGATATAATATAGATATAATAATCATATGACACTGTATTGGACTTACTGCCTTTCTGCTATCAAAAATTTGTAACAAGCTTTGTTCAAAATCTATTTGCGCAGGTTTGAGATTTAAGTATTTGGCTTCCCATTCAAATACACTTTGAATTTCGTGCAATTCTGTAGCAAAAATTCTAAAATTCAATATTCACAGAACGTGATTTAAAGTTATTTTTCCTACAAAGAGTCATATATGTTGCTAAGTTCGTTTTATAGCAAGAAATTTAACTCTCGGCGTGCTCCATTGCGAGCTTGATGGTTAGTTTTTCCAGATAGATTCGATGTTATTTCCCAAGCGTGTTGTTAGGATCCTAATACGATTCATCCAGTCAGATAGATCGAATGTTAGTTATAATAACTGGTAACTGACTGACGTCAGTTATGGTAATTAGGGCTCTGAATATTGTACAAGCACGTTTCTTCTGTGTATCTATTAAGAGACCTTTCACCTTTGACAGCTTCACAAAATTGATTTTTTTTGCTGATTTTTATTCCTACATATATATAGAATATTTTTGTAAAAATATTTTTTGAAATTCGCAATATTAACGAAGCTACGAGCTCGTAAGAGCACACGGATCCTTCAAGTGCTTGCCAGTACAGCAGTACTTGTAAATACTATTCAAATCAGATCAGTAGATATCGGTTGTAGTCTATTCTTTGAAGTTTTTTTAAAGATTATTGGTCCGAAGATTATTGGTATGAAAACTCATTGCTATTTTCTATATGCTATATAATTTAAGAAAAAGTAGAAAACTGTCCTTCGTCCTTTGTCGTGCATAGTGTTAGTTGTATAGCGTACGTTTCAAAATGTGATAAAGTGAAACTAAAACTTTAAACGCGTTTTTTTCAAAACTATGTTTTTCGACCTAATGGAAGTGACAGCTAAAAAACTAAGATAGACTAGAAAATAAATTAAAGAATGCTCCAATTACAGACAATAATCACTAAGTGCTCACTAAGCTGCTTTTTTCGCAGAATGCTGCCAGGATTATTTTCCAAGCGAGTTGCTATGATTCCAATATGGTTCGTCCTGTCAGCTGACATTCGGTCTATCTGATAGGACAAACCATATTGGAATCATAGCAACACGCTTGGAAAATAACCCTGGCAGCATTCTGCGAAAAAAGCAGCTTAGTGAGCACTTAAGGGACGTCTACATTGGAAGTAAATAGCAAGAAATAGGAAGTAAGAGTAAGAAATTGACCAAGCATAGTCGAATATGAGAAGAATAATCAATCAACTATGATTGGTCAATTTCTTATTCTTACTTCCTACTTCTTACTGCTTACTTCTAATGTAGACGTCCCTTTAGTGATTATTATCTGTAATTGGAGCATTCTTTTAGATTCTTGATAGATCCAGAAGCATGTACCAATCAAGAGTGATAATCACAAATGAGCTCCCTGAATTGCTTTTTCCGCTTAATGTAGCCACTGAATTTGTCTGGAAAAACTAACCGTCAAACTTGTAACGGAGCACGCCGAGAATTAAATTTCTCGCTACAGAACGAACTTAGTAGCATGCATGGTTCTTCACAAGAAAAACAACTTCAAATCACACTCCGTGGACATTAATTCGTGGAATTAATAATTTGGGTGACCAAGAGAGCTATATCACAACCTACCACAACTTATCACAATCTACCTCTTCCTATTCATCGACTAGTAAAAATTTCATTAAGCAATGTTATTATCCATTTGGTACAATGGAAAGATAAAAGATATAAGTATTGCAGAAACGGACAGTTCATTTCAATTAGAATGAGATATTTTAGTTCCTAACAGGATAACTAAAACAAATCAGCATTTCAATTTATATCTCGAAAATGGAGCTCAATCTAACGATTTATATAATCTTTTTTACTTTTTTTTACCTTTTTTTTTACTTTTAGAATAATCTTCCGAACACGCTGGCGAAGATCATCAGTTTCATTGCGGGACATCCTGTAAAATAGGGATTAATAATAGTATCCAATACAAATGCACCGAACGTACATGCATTCTACTTGCATTTGTTAAGTTTATATAAACACAGATTTTATATGAGCAAATGCTATTATTATTTCCTATCGTACTTTGCAAGGTTCCTTTTCATCAAACATATTCTCAGTGTTAATTATATGTATAGGTAGACCAATTTATAAATTTTCTTATTTGTATCGTCGGTTAAAATACAGCTAAGTTAGTCTAATCCTTTGCGGTCTCGAGCTGCTTTGTCTGATTGTTTTATTGCACGGCAAGCGAGTGACATGCTTTCAGTTAATTTTTGACATATAAAAAAAAGTAATGAATAAAGTTTTTTTAACAAATAAATTTTTGCATAATATTAAAAGATAACATTTTTTGAAATCTTATTATAAAATTACGATAAAATAATTTTATTGAAAATATTCTTGCTTGAGACCTCAAAGAGTTAATTTTAATCGGAAAATAAGATTATTTATATTGAACGAGTAAGCAAACATAGTTTCCTCTTTCCTTGTGCCACAATTTGCGGCGTGAACAGATACAATGTAAAATAATTTTCTTGTAAATAGTCATATTGTGACGATGTAGTTCGACATTCGCGATAAATGGATAAGTGGTAAGAATATACACATTGGACTGCAACATGTGTATATAAAATGAATTAACAAATCACAATATGAAGTAATATGTTAACATACAGAAGTTACAAAATATATATAAGGTACGAGTGATAAATTTTTTGCTGAAAATATATAAGAAATACATGTGCAATGATTTTTGGTATAATGATAGTATATGTAAAAGTATGTGTGTATTTTTAATTGAATGGAAATAATTTTAATATCATATAGTAATATGCAGAATGAACCATTTAATCGTTATTGTATGAAACAAAATTTTGTTATCGCGTATCTACCACCAAATACTAAAATAAATGCTATTTTATTTATTTTTATTTCTCGAATTTTCTTTTTTAGTTTTCTTTTTTAATAACAATTTAAGGGCCTTTTGATGTCAAATCAATAACACAAGTAGCAGAGCTATTCTAGTGCCTTAACAAAAAAATTCCCAATCAAAAATATGTTATTTATTCTTAATAAGATCTAGATGTTTTAGTTCTCTATTTGGACCCTTTCCAGTAATATTATACAAAAATCAATCACTTCAAAAGAAAAATAAAAAGCCGAAACGAAAAAGACAGGAAAATATCAATCGGCTAGAACAAAAAATCTTGAGTGTTCTCAGAAAATAACACAACGCAAATCATAACTTTTATTTTTAATTTATGATTTGTAATGTGATAATTTTTTTGTGTCACTTTCTTCGTATACTCGGGAGCGTCCCAGATGCACACGGACAACCAATCACAACGCCGTATGCCTAGAGATATTCTAGAGACTCTATAAACAACGACATATGATTGGATGTGTCCGTTTGTCAATGTGCGCATCTGGGACTCACTCGTATACTTAATATTTTTCGTTTCGACCGACTCGTTTTCCTTACTCTCATTTTGGCATTATATTTTTCCCTTCAAGCGCGATTGACTTTTGTATATATTCTATTACAGAGTTGGATAGTAACTTTTAGAAAAGTTAAAAGTTAAGTTAGAAGTTAAAAAGTTATTAACTTTTAACTCAACTTAATTAAGCTTAAATAAGTTTACTTTTAACTTAAATTTACCCAAGTAGGAATTTACTACTGGCATCAAAGTGATCCAGTACCGATTTATGGTAAACGTTACTGGCATAGTACTAGATGCCAGTATGGGTTTAGTATTGGTGTGATACTGGGATAATAGAAAAAGGCCAGTATCGGAAAACAGTACTGTCACAGTTGATTCCTAGCACTGAGGAAGTACCTATTCCCAGTACTAGGTCAGTATTGATTCCTAGTAATTTTTATTATTTTTACAATTTAATATCACAACTATATAATATGGAAAGAAAGATCAGACTATGGACGGGATTACTCTCGTACTTATATAGATCTATTTTTAATAGTCATATGAGAAAAAAATCTTCCGGACGACGGCTAGAATCGAACTCGAGTCTTCTGCTTGTCAGGCAAGCGTTCTTACTACTGAGCTACCTATGTTTCGCGTTAGTGACATCTTCCGTTTTTCTATAAAGGACATTGGGCGCATTCAGTAGAAAAAGCGCTCAGTGAGCAATCAACGATTATTGGTTCTTGCTATTAGATCCCTAAATCTAGACTAATTACATTGACAAATTACTCAACTGTTGTGCAACTGTTGAGTCCACTGAATGCAGCCATTGATATCGTCCGTTTTTTGGTACTGGCCCAATATCCTCTTTGGCAGATTGTACATGATTTTTACTTGGGTATCCAGTACTGATTTTACAAACAGGACCAATAATACAGCTTTTTTAATGCTAGGCCAGTACCGAAAACGACAAACACTTTTTGGTAACATCCCAGTATACATACGGTACGATTATCCAGTACCTTAGTACGAAGTCAGTACCAATAATACAGCTTTTTTATATGGGAGCGGTGCATTTGGACACAGTACAATTGGACACGTTGCAAATGGACACGGCATTTGACACACAGTTCAATTGGACACGGTGCGTTTGGACACGAAAGAAAATGCACGTCGTTCAGTTACACACCGTTCATTTGGACACCGTTCAGTTGGACACCGTTTACTTGGACACAGTTCAGATGGACACCGTTCAAGTGCCCACAGTTCACTTGGACACAGAAGGATGCTCACTGTTCACTTGGACACCGTTCACTTGGACACCGTTCATTTGGACACCGTTCACTTGGACACCGTTCACTTGGACACCGTTCAGTTGCCCACTGTTCACTTGGACACAGAACGATGCGTGCTGTTCATTTGTACACCGTTCACTTGGACACCGTGGAATTGCTTGTCTGTTCACTTGGACACAGAAAA
>NW_022639570.1:556886-559053 GCF_010583005.1 Odontomachus brunneus | reverse complement strand
AGATGCGCACATTGACAAACGGACACATCCAATCATATGTCGTTGTTTATAGAGTCTCTAGAATATCTCTAGGCATATGGCGTTGTGGTTGGATGTGATAAAACGAAATAAAGACACAAATATTTTCTACAAAACTATTTTTTATTTCTCATCAGTTGCATATCCATTGCATAAACAAACGATACATAATTAAATGATGATAAAATAAACGGTGCACATCATTCTGTGTCCAAATAAACAGCAAGCAACTGAGTGATGTCCAAGTGAACGGTGTCTAAATGAACAGTGCGCATCCTTCTATGTCCAAGTGAACAGTGGGCGATTGAACGGTGTCCAAATGAACGGTGTCCAATTGAACGGTGTCCAAGTGAACTGTGTCCAAATGAACGGTGTCCAAGTGAACAGTGTCCAAATGAACGGTGTCCAAGTGAACAGTGCGTATTTTTCTGTGTCCAAATGAACAGACAAGCAATTCCACAGTGTCCAAGTGAACGGTGTACAAATGAACAGCACGCATCGTTCTGTGTCCAAGTGAACAGTGGGCAACTGAACGGTGTCCAAGTGAACGGTGTCCAAGTGAACGGTGTCCAAATGAACGGTGTCCAAGTGAACGGTGTCCAAGTGAACAGTGAGCATCCTTCTGTGTCAAAGTGAACAGTGGGCACTTGAACTGTGTCCAACTAAGCGGTGTCCAAATGAACGGTGTGTAACTGAACGTCGTGCATTTTCTTTTGTGTCCAAAAACAACGGTGCCCAAAAGTTTTGTGTCCAAACGCACCGTGTCCAATTGAACCGTGTGTCAAGTGCCGTGTCCATTTGCACCATGTCCATTTGCAACGTGTCCAATTGTACTGTGTCCAACTGAATGCCACTCTTTTTATATTAGGCCCTGTACTGAGCCAGTACCAAAACCTGACATCCGGTTTTCGGTATCGACCCAGAATCGTGTCATTTTTCCATACTAGCGAAACTTATACGATTCCTACTTGGGTAGTTAATTTTTACGCAGTAACTTTTACTTTTTTTACTTTTTTAGTTAAGTTAATTTATTTCATCAATATTAAAGTTACGTCAAAATCATTGGCCACTTTAACAGACAGATTTATAAGAGCAGTATTCATAACCAAATTTTATATTTATGATCGTTTTAAATTTATTTTTAAATACTGAACGGATCATTTCATTGTCTACGAAGCATTTGAAAATGAACTTAAAATAATTCTTAATAAAATATCTGACTATGTCTTGCGACGTCTTTTCTTACCGATACTGACGGACAGTCGCCTGTCCGCCTCGCCGACAAATTACCACGGTTCCCGGATTTCGATATGAACTCACCAACTCAAGTTGGGCGCCAGGTGCGGTAAGGCCGCACCTCCTCACTAATTCGTATTCGCTAAAATCTCCAAGTTATTGTCCGCCGTCGATATCGGGAACTTAACGGGACCGGTAGCTCTCTTTTTAGTTTGAGTCGGAGGAGGGATGGGTTTTATCGTGGTAGGCGGAAAGCCGAGGAAAGATGCAAGCATACTTTCGACAAAGGTCTTTATTGAGTCGGTACATGTACTCGACGTGTTCTACAATCTATCACGCGCGTCGATACGTTAGCGGATCCTATCCGCCCCGGTTCGATTCTCGTATATAATTTTCGCGCGACCACTCCACATGCGGCATTCTCGGTACGACAGCTTCACGACAATAAGATGCAAACAAATGGGAGGTCTTACAATAGGTCGGACACTTCCTCGCCTGTCTCTTCGTACGTCGGTGGTCGCTTCCGCTCCGCTACTGCTGTTCCGTGGCGGACTTTGTAGCTCGGGCTGTTCGGGGGTCGGTCACTCACTACCAAGATTTTTCGCGATACGGGTTAGTCTCCGATAGGACGCGTTATCGAGAAGGTTGGAACGAGAGGTCGAGATTCCGGTCGGTACGTGCTAATTTCGGTAATTCAATCACGAACAAGTCTTAAATCGCCGACTCAAGTCTCGAGAGTCGCGAGAATCTCTAGAACCTCCAGACAAGTCTCTCGTTTTCGCGTTGCTCTCGCTTTTTCTCTTCTCGTCGAGTCTCCCTCTCCCTCTCTCTCTCTCTCCCTCTCTCCCTCTCTCTCCCTCTCTCTCCCTCTCTCTCCCTCTCTCTCTCTCCCTCTCTCTCTCCCCCTCTCTCT
>NW_022639570.1:544080-555057 GCF_010583005.1 Odontomachus brunneus | reverse complement strand
CTCTCTCTCTCTCTCTCTCTCTCTCTCTCTCTCTCTCTCTCCTGTCTTGCCGGGATCTCGTTGTTTCCGCGGCACCTGATTTGTTGTCGATCGTTGTCAGCTGTTGCGTGTCTGCTTCGCACCTCTCCTTCCCGCGTCTAGCGGCGTGCTGTAAACAAACATCGCCAGCGGCAGCCGAAATCGGAACGGTAACACGTTCTTATGTAAAGAGAGTTAAAGTGCCGTTATCCACGTACCATTTAAACGGCGACTTTCCCTTCGGCCGATGACGTTTCTTCCTTCTTCCTGTTCCCTCGGTGTCCTGTGGTCTCTTCCCTTCGTGGTCGGCGAGGTGAGTTGGGGCACATTTTCTCAGGACGCGCTGACCATCCCACTTGCGGGACCGCATTCGCTTCGCCAATTAACCCCCCTACGCTCGACCGATATGACTGTGGAAAGCTGTCGATTCTAATCGCAAAAAGAATCCGGGGCCGTTAGGCAAAAACCCTCCCCCCGGTATGCACGAAATTTCACGAACGGACTCATTGCCCTTGTGACGGGCGCCATCCGGCCGCCACGTCACAGTCTCCGATTCACGCTTACAGCACACTTATAACATTATAAGCGTTATTCTACTTTTATTGTTCATTACATGCCAAAGAAAGATAGAATGAAGCTTCCAGGGGGTCGATTGTGTATCTCAAAACGGAGTGAAAATAAAAAAAGTGAAAAAATTTATTAGAATATTGTAACTTCATTGGTCAATGCAGTGAATTTGTTCACTTTTGTAATTTTCAC
The DNA here is from genome assembly GCF_010583005.1 of Odontomachus brunneus. Taxonomy (NCBI): domain Eukaryota; kingdom Metazoa; phylum Arthropoda; class Insecta; order Hymenoptera; family Formicidae; genus Odontomachus; species Odontomachus brunneus. Next base: position 554,280 of record NW_022639570.1, on the reverse strand, counting down.
TCCATTTCGAGATATACAATCGACCCTCAGCATTGTAATGTTGTCTACAATGGCAGTAGGAGTAGTAGTAAGAAATAATCAGTAAGCAAATTGACCAATTCCATTCTCACGATTTAGGAATAATCGATTGTGATTGGTCTATTTATTGCTTATTTCTTACTACACTTCTACTGTCATTGGCTTGATTTACATCGTGTATTTGATACGCGTATCAGGTACTATATTTGTATCAAATTTGTCCTAAATATTTAATATGCACGATGTAAACACTGACGGATCAATTTGGTGCGAGCGTACCAAGTAGGAGTATTGTACTAAACTAATACGCGTATCAAATGATACAAATGACGATGTAAACGTATGAAACGAATGTTAAAGGAACCTAACCTAATTAAAACCGGTGTTATCGGTAACCTTAGGTTTCTCTCGAATTATATTATAGTAAAGTGTCTTGTAAAAAAGAGTTAAGTTGGAGAGAAGAAGAAACGAGCACATTTTTAGAATTATGCATTCCTCCTGTCGAAGCTATCTCAAGCAAATTGCAAATCCAAATACCACCACTAGGAGGTAAACGACATGAATTAAATTCGTATTATATTTTTCTTTTAATACGTTCGATATAAACGCACCCGTATTAAAGCATTGGTACGCATCAAATTTAATATGCCTACTAACGTTTTGATGATGTAAACCAAGCCATTGGCCTGGTTTACATCGTCCATTTGATACGCGTACTAAATAATAACTTTCTATTAAATAATCTTAATATTGACAATGTATATCAACGACGCATTCAATTGATACAATCCCAGGTAGCAAGGTGACATCTAAAGATGTCATTAAGACGTCACCTTGCTACTTGGGATCTTTTTGATGAGTATTATATCAGCTTAACATACCATTATACATCGTCGATATTAAGATTATTTTTATATACATCGTCGATATTAAGATTATTTAATAGAAAGTTGCTATTTAGTACGCGTACAATGTAAACTAGGCCATTGTAGACAACGCATAAAGATGCTTTTACATAGGAGCGTTGAGAATCGAGCGTCGAGCGTCGTGTTGAGTACATGTATAATAATATATAGTGAGTTGTTGCTGAAACGCAAGATTAATTTGATTACATAATGAACTAGTCAGTTAAATTTCGAGATATTTATTAGCAATTCAGAAAAAACTGCAAGATATTACAAAATGTCTATTAATTACCGGCATCATTTGTGGTTATTAAAATGCAATAGCATTATCATCAACGAATATTACAAACAAAACATGGAGTTAATTGCATTAATATCACTAATTGCAAATGCAATATGAGCAAAACAAAAAAAAAGGCTTTGGGTGTTATAAATATTCGCAGAAAGAAAGAGACACGGATCCTATTATGCAACATTGCCCTAATAACGTCAAGACGCTGAATCTGAACGGTATAGATTTATGCGCAAAGGTGCTGCGCACGGGTTTGACGCTCGACGCTCAAACGCTTGCATGTAATGGCACTTTAACACTTAGGGCTATCGCACACAAATTGACATAACTGCATATGCATAGCATAAGACCGTATGTACCAATGAGCATCGAGTATTAAGTCGCCATATTGGTGTTCGATGCTTAATATTCGATGCTCATTGGTCCATACGATCTTATGCTATGCATATGCAGTTATGTCAATTTGTGTGCGATAGCCCTAAATCTACAATAGGTGTAGTAAGCTTTAAATCGTAAGAAATTGATCAATCACAATTGATTATTTTTCTATAAGTCAATTGTGATTAGTCAATGTCTTACGATTTAAAGATTATTACACCTATTGTAGATCGGGACATAAAGCTAGTGGCACATAGAAAAACTTAAGCAGTAAGAAAATTGACCAATCACAATCGACTATTCACTTTATGGTCGAAAAATAATAAACTGCGATTAGTCAATTTAGTTAATATATTTTCATTATTTCACACAAATTTAAGCTAAATTTAAAGACTAATTGTGAAATAAAAAAAAGTACATATATAGTTTCAGATAATTCAGTTTTCCGTAAGTAACTTCTAACTTTTTTTTTAACTTTCAACTGACAAAGAACCTTCGGCAACGCGAAAATTTAAAAAAATCTGAGACTTTACTTAATTATAGACTAGTAGGCCCTAATAACGAAACGATTTTTTTCTGGTGCTAAAAAACGGTTTTAGGGGTGAAAACAATCTCCTATAAAAAATCGGTTTTTACATTTCGAAGCAAATATAATCGAAACGAAAAAAAATATGAAAAAAATGTTTCAACAAAAGTTTTACGGCTGCGAATGTACTTTGGCGTATCTGGATTTTTTTTAAATAGTAATATTTTTCAAAATACCCCCATCACTCATAATTTTTTTTAATAATTTTAAAAAATTTTCAAATTTTATTAAAGCTTATGTCACGCCAAATTAAACCATGTATAATAAAGTTATATTGCGGGAAGTAATTCTTAAGAAATAAAATAAAGACGCACGTTACCTACACTAATCTTATTCCCTCGCTGTTTCGTAACGACGCTGTTTCTTATCTCTTTTTTCTTTTCTTCGTAAAGTCTCACAATACACGATAACGAAAACGAAAACATATTACGCACGCACGTACACACCACACACACACACATACATATCTAATCATATTATTTTTATATTGCGTGAATTTTTGCGTTAATCATTTTTTACCTTAATATCAGTCTGTCATTTGATCTTTGTTAAATATCATGCCATAATATTTATCAAAATGTTATCTTCTTTTTAATATAAAAGCCGTATGTCACGGATTCGTTGGGCGAGAGTTGCCGACAATCGCGACGAAAGAACGCCCAGCGCAGGGCGAGGCGCTACAGAGGGATCCGTGAGGAGGACGGGTCCGTTGGAATCGATAAGAGGCGGCGTTATTACAAATTGCTTTATTAATTATTACACAACAAAACGGCTTTTAGCTCGCGGGAATGACCGCAGAAGTAAGCGATAGAAGCAGTTAACCGAGCGCACGGAGATGTCGCTTGCCGCTCTCAAAAAACCACTCCGGCGCGGAACGGGAACCTTGGCGAGCGAAGTTGGTTCTGCCCTAACGTGCGGAGATCTTGACCGCAAGATCCGATATCTTGAGGCGGTGGCTCGAGAGGAGACGCAAGCGCGAGCTTCGTTACTTCTCGGCGTGAGATCCGCGAAAACACGCAACAATAACAACGACTATGCAGTATAATGAACAGGATAATTGTAGTGTAAAAAGAAAGGACATGTCACGGATTGTATAACACAAATAATCAGTATATTTAATATAACTTTACAAAAAACTTTACCAATCACATCTGTTCCTTCGCCCAATAACGCACAATTTCTATCGTTGGAAGGCCACACGCCTCTCTCCAGCACCGACGCTGCTACCACATGAGAGATTTCCGTCTCTCTCCTTCGATACTTTATCGCGCACGCAACTAACGAGGTTTTCGCCTTCGAGGTTCTCTCTCTCCTCTAACTCTACTTCGTCACTCGCCGCTAGTTCCAATCTTTTACCTCTAACGTTATACTCTGCTTTTTCATTTCTCGCTTCCAACTTATATTTCCTCCTATCTCTTTCCACAGACTACTCCTACTCCTCACTCCGTCCTTACCTATATTCTCTCCTTTTCTTTCTGTAGCGCCGCCTGGCCTGCTATCTAACTAATATTTTTACCTCTACAATAGATGCTGTTACCTATATCTTACAGTAGCATTCAAGCTGGTGAACCGAAATGAGACGAGAGCACGAGGCCACACGCCCCCAGCCAGGTGACTGGAGTTGATTTTGGGCACTCAGGAAAATTACGAAAGTTGAAGATTATAGCGCGGGACGTCAACTACCGAGATTGGTTTGCAAAAATGTGACAGAAAACCGTCTTAGACCGTACAAGACTGACAATCAGTACGTGCCCTTCATGAATCAGAACCATGCACGATCGTCGTGCCGAGAGGCTCACATACAGCAAACCGAGAATTTAATCGAACGCGTTCGACTTGTTCTGCAGAACTTTTAATTACGGAAAATCCCTCGTCGAGATTGTTTCGTCTTTATAACGCGAGCTTGCTACCAGCTAGAGCAAGCTGATTGGTTGCTGGAGCATCCGTTTGGTCGACAAGTAAATCTCAGATTGAAATTTTGGTTTTGCCCGTTATTCAGCATAGATTCGCGGAATTATGTTTTGGTTTCTGGCATTTACAACGGCTTTCCGAGAGCATGACTCACGTCCTGACACAACATAGCGGCGAGCCGCTTATGTAAATATTATACGTAAGGAGCTTGAATCTGCTCTCAAATCTTCGAGAGCGAATATTCTAGAAAATTCGGTAATAACAAACGAGCGACGACTCGCTCCGCGAACACCGTACATACGCTTTATTTGGGCTTCTGTATTCATAGTCTAACGTTATTTGAACAATTATTGTTCGATTCGAATTAAATGAAATTTATTTTGATTTTGGGTTTCTAATTTAAATGTTATATATAAAATAAATCGAAGAGGTGATTTCAATTAACTCCTCATAGAAGAAAATATTTTTGTGCTGGTGACAATATAACCAATTGTATTAAAATGCGAAGCATAAATATAGCAAATGTTATAAATTTATTAATCGCAACGTTTAATATTGCAAATTTTGCTGTCTCACCTGTTAATCACCATGAAGTTGAACTTCTTGATGCCATTTCCGATTTAATAAAAAATGCCATAAATGATAATGTTGAAATTGAATACAACTGAAAACTTGATTTTGACGATCCAATAAAATCGCACAATGTTCAATTTGTGGACGTATATAATATTGATTCTGAAGAAGATAAATATGAAGATGAAGTTTGTAGATAATGAAGGTGGAAATATAAATTTAAATTACAAAAGAAAAGCAGTTGAATTTTGGAACAGTGGAGAAAAAGGATGTTTATCTATTACCGCTATACAGAATCGTTTTATAAAGGTAAATTTATAATTCTAACATAAGAAAAGTAATATGAGCTGATTGAGCAGATAGATGTGCGTTGTATAAATAGTAGATAATGAACAACAATAGAAATAGAAAGATGTTTAATTGTTAGACTTACAGTTACTTTACTTATTGTTACATCGCATAGTCTTTTTATTTTTTAATTTTCTAATTGTAAATATCAAACTTCTTTTCTTTTAGGTAAAATCTATTTCGCAATTGCACAGATGAGAAGAAAATGTAATGCGCGGAGAGTCAAACAGGGACAAACTTATATTCATTGCCGAATATATACTAATGTAATTCCAAGAAGCTCTTACTAGAGGATCTATCATTCATAACATAGATTTGCGAAAATGAGCATTACAAGTAAAGAAGCAAATAAACCTTCCTTCATTTAGAGCAGGAAATTAGTGGATATGGAAGTTTAAAAAAGCATATGACATTACATCACGTAAAATAACAACTTTTAAAACCCGATCTTCCCATACAACTGATGTCACAATACGTCAAAGTGCAGAAGAATTTGTGAGACAAGTTAAACCACATATTGATGAAATCGGTGTATCAATTTATAATGCAGATGAAAGTGGTTTTAATTTAGAAATACATTCTGACAGAACATTAACTAATGTAGGAGTAAAAAAAGTTGAATCTACTATTCAATTTTTATCTTCTATGAGTCATAGCTATACCATTATGCCCATTATATCTACAGATGGACATCTTCTTTTACCTCTGTATATAGTATTAAAAGAAGCGGACAATTTGGGCTACGCGTAAAAGAAACCTTTTTTATGTCTGTTAATGTTTACATTGCGGTTTCAAAATCTGGAAAATTTACAAGTCAACATTTCAAAAACTGGTTTGAAGAAGTTACGAAATACTGGAGAAAAAAGTATACTGCTGCTTGATTCATAGATAGGACATTGTCCGGGATAATTAAAAGAATTTATACCAACAGATAAACAAGTAAATATTTTAACAATACCAAAAAAAAACAACTGCTCTTGTACAACCTTTAGACATTTTTGGTTTTAGAATTTGGAAACATTTTGTTCGATGTTTCTCTGATAATGTTATTTTACATAATTATGACATAAATTTACATGCACGTAATAATATAATAAAATTACAAAGTTTAACATATAATCAACTTTCTTCTCCAAGATTTCAAAATCTATTTAAATATAGTTGGTATAAAAGTGGATATTTATCAACACGGCCTGAAAAGTTTGATAATCCAATAAATTTTTGTATTTTAAAGAAAAAAAAATATACCGAGATGTAATATTTGTGGTAAAATGGCTTTTATACGTTGTGCATGGTGCAAAGAATATTTTTGTTTTGAACATTTCTTCAAACAATATCATTATTGTAACAATTACATACAATAGAATAAATAATATTTTGATAATTAATTTAATTTAATTTTAAAATTAATTTAATTTTTATAAAACGTAAAAATTTTATAAAACGTTTGAATATTTTTCAAATATTATTAAGCTTTTATATCTTAAATTGAAATTTAATTTGCAAAATATTATATTAAAAGAGTGGGACCCGATTGACCACGATACGATTGGACACAGATTGTAATGATTGATTCGACCTAGTAATTCACTAGATAATTCTTTTCATCGGTTGGTTGTGTCCAATCGTACCGTGGTCAATCGGGACGCTCCCATTAAAATATATTATATTATAATGTTTATATTATTTGGAATATTAAAAGATTCCCATTTAGTTCTTTATGTTATTCTTATATAATGTGTGTCTATTGTAAAAAAATTATTTACGTAACTGGTTACAAATATTATTACTTATATTTTGTTATACTTCACATAAATAAATATAATTTATATAATTTATATAACTGGATATGTTATGGATATTACTACTATTCGTTATCGTGTATTGCTGAATCTTAGGAAGAAAAGAAAAAAGAGATAAGTCGTCATGAAACAGCGAGCGAATAAGATTAGTATATTACGTTCAAAAAATAATTATTTAACCAAAATTGTTAAATAAAATGCAAAGTAATTGTTTATTCAGTAATATTTTGTAACCGCGATGCGTCACGTGCCTAATTACGCTCGCCGGTTCGGATTCGTAGGAGGCTGAATAATTTTGAAACAGTGGAATTAACAATAAACTTTGTCATATATTTAAAATAAGCTGTTGCTATACATTAAGTTATATCTTTGATATCGACGTCGTTGCTTTTCGGTCGATTATGTATACGCTTGTTAGATGTTTTGGTTTGGTGATGGCTCGCGAGATGTTGCGCGCGGTGCGCGGGACGCAGTCGGGTGTATTGTCGCGTCGCTTCTTCAGACGTGAATTCATCTGTTGACGTTTTCAGCGTCTTGTCTCTTTAAATGCTGCTTGACAATGTACTTAATTCGCTGCTGTACGATACAATGCGGTATAGACAGTATTTCAGCTGAACTGCGTTTGGTAGATCGCCCCGATGGCGATAACATCGAATGTAACGATTGTTCTCGCAAATCGTTTATAACGTGAGCACAAGCGGAGGCGGCTTGAGCAGTCGATAAACAAGGCAAACGCCTTGTTTATCGAATGAGTCCAGCTCATTCGTACGAAATCACGGATGCAGAAGATACGGTGTCGCGGACGCGTTTAGGCGCCGCGGTAGCGGAGTAATCGCGATCTCGCTTTCCGAGTGCGGTCTCTAGTGACACGGAGGCCGGCTCGCGTCCTTGCGAGTCGACGGTAGTATGATCCTCGCGGATCAATATGGTCGAAGTTGCGCTGCAACGGAGCGAGGCTTCGATGATACGGAGATGAGTTCGCACGCTGCGACTCGATGACGGTGTAATCTCGTTCGCGTGAATGCGAGGTCGAGATCCGGTTAGACGGTGGGAAGGTCGCGTTTAAGCATCATTCCGGCGGAGTGATGTCAGGACCTTCGGTAGTCTTGGAATTCTATAGACTACGATATTTAGCTCAGTGTCGGCGTCATGAATCCGTAAGCCGACGGCGGAGTGATTCCTGTCGCGTATCCGCGAACGGAAGTCTGCCCGGAACGGTAGTTGTAACAATGTCGATGTCACGTATTCGCGAGTTGACGGCGGAGTGACTCCTGTCGCGTATTCGCGAACTGGAGCCTGCCAGGAACGGTCTGGTGAAACAGTGTCGATGTCACGTATTCGTGAGTCGACGGCGAAGTGATTCCTGTCGCGTATTCACGAACGGGAGTCTGCCAGGAGCGGTGTCGAGAAGATGTGTTAGGAATTTTTTCAATATCGGAAGATCGGATCTCTCTGAAAATCGGTATTTCGTGAGCTGATCGGATTCTGATTTCTAGGAAGAGCGGATGATCTGAATCTGATCTCTATCCGGAATCCGCATCGAAATTTACTTATATACTTGCGAATCTCGCTTGATTCGCTGTGTACCACGGCACTCTGTTTACTAACGCGTTTTTGCGCGTTTCTTTTTCGCGTTTTTGTGGCGTGTTGTTCTGCGGTCCTGTTCGTAACAATCCCTTTTCGGAGCGTTACAATTTATTTTATCTCCTTTAAAATACTCTCCATTTGATGCAATGCATTGGTGTCAATGCTTGACCCAGTTCTCAAAGCACATTTTGTATGCTGAAATTGATATTGCCTTCAGCTATCGTTGCAAATTTTCTTTTATAGCATAAATCAATTAAAAAAGCTTTCCTCAGAGTGGCAACTTGAGTTTAGGAAACGGAAAAAAATCACAAGGAGCTATGTCAGGTGAATATGATGCTTGTGGAATCACGTTCGTTGAGTTTTGGTTAAAAATTCCCGTACAAGAATCGATGTATGCGATGGAGCATTATCGTGGTGCAAAAACCATGAATTGTCTTTCCATAAATCTGGTCTTTTCAGACGAATATTCTCACGTAAATGTTTTATAACGCCTAAATAATACTCTCTATTAACAATAGTTACTATGATTTTCAAGCACTATTTTTTCCATTTTTTCTGTTTTCATCAATTTTGTACGCTGATGGTTGACCAGAACGAGACAAATCAGTAACTACTTCACGACCTTCTTTGAATGCCTTATACCAATAATGCTTGTATAAGATGTAGTAAAAAGAAATTTATTATTTTTGCATGAAATTGAAGGCTTTATTAGCATAGTTAGAATGATCCGATTTAGGTCAAATATGCACCGTTTTGTTCGATAACTTGTTGCCATTTTGAAGGTAATTCCATTATGCCTCTCTCATAGAAATCCTTGTCCCTATTGGCAAAAAACTAGGACAGTCGATTTTCACAAGCTTCTCTTGAGGCGAATTTTTCACCAGCAAAACCATTCGCCACAGACAAGAACAGGCAATCACTTGGTGCCAGGTCCGGACTATAAGGTGGATGCATAAGAACCTCCCAACCAAGCTCCCGCAGCTTCTGGCGAGTCACTATCGATGTGTGTGGCCTGGCGTTGTCCTGATGGAACACAATTCCTCTCCTATTGGCCAAAGCTGGCCGCTTCTGGGCGATTGATTCCTTCAGACGGTCCAATTGTTGACAGTACAGGTCCGAATTAAGAGTTTGGCCGTAGGGGAGCAGCTCATAGTGGATGATTCCCTGCCAATCCCACCAAACACACAGCAAAGCCTTCCTGACCGTCAATTCTGGTTTGGCCACCGTTTGCGCCGGCTCACCGCGTTTCGACCACGACCGTTTTCGCTTGACGTTGTTGTAAGTGACCCACTTTTCATCACCAGTCACCATCCGCTGCAGAAATGGGTCGATTTTGTTGCGATTCAGCAGCAATTCGCAGATGGAAATTCGGTCCATGAGGTTTTTTTGCGTTAACTCGTGTGGCACCCATACATCAAGCTTCTTTATACATCTTCATACATCCAACCTTATTCAAGTGGTTCCAAACGGTTTTTGTGCAATGTTTAGCTCCTGGGCAATCGAAACAGTGCTTACATGACAGTCGGACTCGACGATTTCCATTATTTTATCGACATTTTCGACAATTGGCCTTCCAGAGCGTGGTGCATCTTTGACATCAAAATTACCGGAATGGAATCGATGAAACCAAAATTGCGCGTTGGCTGTTACAGTATCAGGACCATAAACACTATTCACATTTTCAGCCGCCTGGCTTGCGTTTTCGCCTTTATCGAAGAAAAACTGTAAAATATGGCGTATTTTCTCTTTGCTGGTGTCCATCTTTGACGCGCGCTTAAACAATACTGAGTCAAACAATCA
>NW_022639570.1:532233-544070 GCF_010583005.1 Odontomachus brunneus | reverse complement strand
GTCCATCTTTGACGCGCGTTCAAACAATACTGAGTGAAACAATCACAAAACTGTCTGAGAAGTTTTTTTAGTACGAAATCTTATCTTTCTAACGCCATCTAGCGTAAACCGATCGCACTTATACAACGCGAGATACACATTACTAAAGCCATCTATTGGAAAAATAAGGGATTTCTTTTTACTATACCTTATATATTCGATAGACACGATTCATCAAAGACCTTCTGTAACATTTTCAACGAATTGGCACAATTTCGTTAGCAATACAAAATTCAAGACAAATTTTTGATTGAACAGATTTATTGTAAAAATTGCAAAAAATACTTGTGGTAATAAAAACAGCTGTCCTAAACAAATTAACTGACAGATCGCGTTAAAACTTGACATTCAAGGACATTGATGTCAACTTACATAAACTAAATTTTTTCACACACTCAACGCGCGTCTGTTAAGTAACAAATTCCAAGTACTTTTTGAACGTAATGGGTTACGTACGTCTTTATTTTATTTTTCAAAAATTACTTTCCGCAACATAACTTTATCATACATGGTTGAATTTGGCGTAACATAAGCTTTAATAAAATTTGATAATTTTTTTAAATATTAAAAGAACAATGAGTGGTGGGGGTATTTTGAAAAATATTATCATTTTTAAAAAATCCAGATACGACATTGTACAGTACATTCGCAGCCATAAAACTTTTGTTTAAACATTTTTTCCATATTTCTTTTCGTTTCGATTATATTCGCTTCGAAATGTAAAATCTTTATTGATAAAATCTGATTTTTTATAAGGGATTGTTTTCATCCCTAAAATCGTTTTCTAGCACCAAAAAAATCGTTTCGTCTACTAGTCTATAATTAAGCAAAGTTTCCGGTTTTCTTTGAATTTTCGCGTTGCCGAAGTTTCCTTGTGAGTTAGTATTTTATTTGAGTAACTTTTAACTTTTAAACTCAATTATTTTATAGCGAACTAATCGTTAACTTAACTCACAAGGGGACCGCACGTACCTGATGTCACGGATTTTGATGAATTTTTTTTGGTTATTCTACAACACTAATGTACATTCTGTGCAAAAGGATTTTTGTCAACACCTCTTCGTTGCGGAGAAAAAAAATTTACGAGCGCTTTTTAAGCCAAATGTGTGACGGAAATCTTATGTGCTTCAGTGATCACGGTAGTTTAGGCGCGGTGTGTCATCTTTTTGGCTTAGGTTCAATCCCCAGGCTATCCAATTTTTTTTTTTTCGTTTTATTGTTGCTTTTTTCACTCAAATTGTAGGACAAGGACATAATGAACACAAAAGTACGAAAAAGGAATATATTAAATATGATTATAAATGACAAAACATTAAGAAAAATGTTGTATGAAATTATGTTAAAATTAAAATTATGTTAGTCTTATGTTTTACTTATATTTGACATTGTTTTTTTCATCCTCTGAAATTTCATATAGTGTTTATTTTATTTTATAAATTTCTAATATAAATTTCAAAGGAAAGGAACGGAATGATCCAAGATAGTTAGCGGATCCATAGTCGTTTGCGATCACTTTTGTCATAAAACTGCGTCTATTCGCTATGAGTGTAAGAAACGAAGCGGTGAAATCGCTTCAAATTTAATGATAATCTGCAGTAAATAACTTTTGAGAAGTCACGCGTTAATATTGTCAGACACACATGAGCTTAGCCTGAACATCTCACCTTGAAAACTGGTTAAAAAAAGTATAATATTCAGTTTGGCTCAAGAAAATTACCTCACGCGAGTTACAACACGTTTACAATTCTTCATATTCTGTAATTCTAATACGAAAATCGATAACGCGTCTGATTTTTCGCATTCCGTGCCTAAAACTATCTCATTTAAATAATGTAACAACTAATACTCAACCTATAATAAATCTACGACTGACCATTTCTAGATTAATTTAAATATATTATTAAACGATTCGTTAATATTCAAATAATTAGAGAGATTTCTTATACGAGTGCGTAAGCCAAACTAGAATATTTCACGTCCGTTCTGATATTCAGGTTCACCCAAATAAAAACAACCGTTGCAGGATTTAAAACTATCTTGGATCATTCTGTTCCTTTTCTTTGGAATTTACGTTAGAAATTTATGAAGTAAAACAAATACTATATGAAATATTAGAGAATAGAAAAAACAACGTCAAATGTAAGTGAAACATAAGATTAACATAATTTTAATATTAACATAATTTTATACAACATATTTCTTAATATTTTGTAATTTATAATCGTGTTTAATATATTCTTTTTTCATACTTTTGTGTTCATTGTGTCCTTGTCCTACAATTCGAATGAAAAAAAAATAACAATAAAACTAAAAAAAAAATTGGATGGCCCGGGGATTGAACTGAAGCCAAAAGAACGACACATGGCGCTTTAACCACCGCGGCCACTGAAGCACTTAAAATTTTCGCCACACACCTGGCCTATGAGGCGCTCGTAAATTTTTTTTTTCCAAAACGAAGAGGCATTAATAAAAATCCTTTTGCACAGAATATACATTAATGTTGTAGAATAACCCAAAAAAATTTCATCAAAATCCATGACATCATATACGTGCGGTCTCCTTGTCAGTTAAAAATCAAAAGTAACTTACCCAACCCTGTTCTTTGAAAAATCCGAAAAGAGGTGAAACGTCTAGACCTTGTTAAGAATAAATGACATAATTATAATCGAGAGTTTTTTGCTATGGGACTAGAATATTCGTAATTTATATTATAGCTTTACTACTTCTTTTTTAATATTTAGTAATTATTTTTTTTAGCGAACCTGAATATCTTTTATCTTTAAATATGTTGTCGATGTCATTTCTCTGAGTAATATTTAAAACTTTACAATTTAATATTTAAAATTATATTGTTTATTAAAAAATTGTTAATAAGAGAAGTTAAATAGGAAAAAAATATAATTTTTGATTAACGTATATAATGTACACATGATGTTTCTTCTAATGTAAGCATTTATTTTCATTTTTTATGATACACAAATAAAATATTTATTGAATTTTATTATTGAATTTAAAATAAAAAATATCATGACGAGAAAAACTTTTTTGGAGGCATATTTCCCTTATAGAAATATCATACTAAGAATCATTGATAATTACTTATTTTTAGTATTAAAAATACTGGATAATAAGTAATTATCAATGATTCTTAGTATGATATTTCTATAAGGGTTTTACAAGATTTCAAAAATAGATATTTTTTTTAATAGACATTTTCATTAACACAATGATATAGCTAATACAAACTCCAATTTTATAAGAAAAAGACCACAAAATTCACGTGTTTATTGCAAATATGTATATCTTTTATCTCAAAGAAATTTTACCTATGGTTATATATAATCCTTTGTCGATCGTAGTATCTGTCAGATACAGTTTCTAACTTTGAGATAACATATAGTCAAACAATAAACAATATAAGTACATCTTTCCCTCTTTCTCCCCCTCTCTCTACCTTTCCATACCTCCCCCTCCCTTTCTCCTCTTCTCTCTCTCTCCCTTCTCTCTCCCCTACTCTCATCGCTTCTGTCTTTCCCTCTCCCCCTCTGTCTCCCTTCTCTCCCCCTCTCTCCATCCTTCTTTCTTTCCCTCTCTCCTTCTCCCTCCCTCTCATCCTCTTATCTTTTCGTCTATTGCACATGTTACTTACCTTATGCACATTTTAATTTTTAATGCACAATTCTTCTTACGTTTATTTTAGGAAGGTTACCAAAAGACTGAAGAAATTACGTCATAATATATAGGAATCCCTCCGCGAAAGTCGTAACCGAAGAGAGGGAATAACATTTCCCTTCTCCTTCAATAATTATTCAAAATGTTTTCTCTCTTATACAATGCGAGATATATTTACCTGTCCATATATAACTACCATTTTTAGATTACATAGTTTAATGTTTTAATATTGTTGGAAATTAAAAACTTACGTCACATTGTGTTTATACAATTATTTTGTTTTTAGATTATTTTGTACATTTAAAAAGTTTGAAATTTTTTTAATTATCATAGAAAAATAGAATAAATAAAAAACAATAAAACGTAACATAGCATTAATTAAATGTCCTAAAACCTTAGTCCATTCAGCTACGCCACCTCGGTGATAAAGAATGTTAAGTTTCGTGTCGTGCGCGATACACGTTTGTAAACCCAAATTTGCATTGTAATTTTTCATAAACAAAATTTTATTTACTCAAACCCTTTTAGGATTTGTATGTTCTACATACAAGCTATTGAACGAGATGTGACTCATCTGGTAATCTATTTCGCGATTCGTCTTTTCTCTTTGATACATATAAAGTTTTCACAGCTTTTTTTTCTTTACAAACACCCAGAAAAACAGAGATTCTGAACATAGTATGCAAATATTTAATATATACTTTATATTATTATTGTAACACAACAAGTTTAATTTTAAATATGCTTGCTTTAAGAAATATCCATTAATTACGCCATATATAATTTTAATAAAAACTATTTTTTATTAATATCATAATTCCGGATTGCATGTTCTTTTCAGCAAAATGAACAGCAGTTTTCATGAGATCAGATAATTTCTTTTACAAATACTTTCGTAAGTTTCATAATACATATATACGCGCTGTTACGTCCTGCGGGACTCCACAATATTTAATTATTATTTCGTTTAAATTATCACGAATCCGAACAAGCGCATGTGCCCAATCAACAGACAATGTTTTTTAAACGTTTTTTAAATATTTATTTTTCATTGATATTACGTTGTACAGTTTATTGTAAAAATAATATTTATTTAATGTTTATTAAATGTTTATATAACATTTATTAACCATTTAAAATAAAGATTTAAGAAAAATATTTATATAACATTTTCTAACGTTTATTTGACATTAAATAAAACGTTTAAAATAATATTTAAAGAAACGTTTATTTAATATTGATTTAATATTTGTATTACATTAATCAAACATTTA
Organism: Odontomachus brunneus; assembly: GCF_010583005.1. Classification (NCBI taxonomy): domain Eukaryota; kingdom Metazoa; phylum Arthropoda; class Insecta; order Hymenoptera; family Formicidae; genus Odontomachus; species Odontomachus brunneus. The sequence continues at coordinate 539,085 of NW_022639570.1, read as the reverse complement.
AAATAACAATTTAGGAAAAATATTTATGTAACATTTTTTTAACGTTTATTTAATATTTATTTGACAATAAAAAAATATTAAAATGATATTTAAATAAACATTTCTTAATATTGATTTAATATTTATATTACATTAATTATTTATTTTAAAATTATTCATATTAAAAAAAAAATACAATTTATGAAAAATATTTATGTAACATTTTTAACGTTTATTTAATATTTATTTAATATTAATAAATCGTCTTAATTAATATTTATAAAAATAATTATTTCACATTCGTGTAACATTTATTTTATATTTAATCCATACCAATGAGAAATGCTTCCCAAGTAGTAGACTCACGTCAAAATGACGTCAAAATCTGGTCATAACTGGTCGATTGACGTCAAGTGATTAAATAACGACGTCTTTAAGACATCTTTTTTCTGATGTTTTAAAGACGTTTCTATATAATGTCTTAATGATGTGTTATTGACGTTTAGAGACGTCATTAAGTCGTCTTAAAATGTCATCATCGGTCTGTGACATTAGATCGTCATTTTGACGATACTTTCACGATATTTTTGTTCATTCCTTGGGTAACGCAACAATTTCCCGAAAAATGGAGGGGATAAGATTGGTACCAACGAAAACCTCTAGATGACATAATTTCAATTTCTAAGGATTACTGACACTGTTTAAGTGGTAAACTGTTAGTTTGCGCAAACTTTTTGACAGATGTGCGCGCGTGTATATCACAAATATTATGCAACCGTCAAATTACAAATGAAACATACTTTGTAGTATTTTATTAAAATAAGATAAAATAAAAATGACATAAGTGAAAGCATAAGGTGCGTAGAACATAATAAATAAGACAAGTGAGAACATAAAGTGAATAAGGTGAAAAACATTATATATTTATAGATATATACAGGGTGAGCTATTTTAATCGACGGATCCAAATTGCTCCTAAAATACGCCAGCTACAAAAAAATGGTTAAGACAAGAATTGTAGAGGACAATTACGGGGGTCATTTTACCGTGCTAATAATTTTGACCTTCAGATCGATTTTTAAGGTCATTCGAAAGTCAAAGTTATTTTTTTAAATTAAAACCCCTACTTTTGACACCGGATTCGAAAAGAGCAGAAAATTTTACGTTAAAAATGATATTTAGATTTTTTTCTGAATCCAAGAAGGTCAAATAAAAAATGATTAAAAACAACTTAGAAGCCATTAATGTTAATTTTAAAGATTTTTATGCATGATAAGTGTTTCGCGGTACTAACAAATACTAATAGAAGAAAAGTTGCGAAACGTTGTCATTCCATTTCGAAATTGATGTGCAATAATCTCACTTTGATATGATTATTAATAAGGCGTAATAAATAAAATTTTAAAAGTAAAAACAAACACTTGTACCTTGAAGCAAACGGAGGCAACTTTGAACAGTTACTCCGTGGGTAATTATGATAAATTGTAGTTATGGTGAGAGGCAAGGGGACTCACGATAATCAAGCATCCCAAAGGAAACAGAACTTACTACGTCCACGTCGTTGTTTCCGGGTAACGCTAAAAGTATTGAATTAACATCTTCCAAGTTCTTGATTTGACCTTCTTGGACTTACAAAAAAAAACCAAATATATCATTTTTAATGTAAAATTTTCTGCTCTTTTCGAATCCGGTGTCAAAAATAAGGGTTCTAATTAAAAAAAATGACTTTGACCTTCGAATGACCTTGAAATCCGATCTGAAGGTCAAAATTATTAGCACGGTAAAATGACCCCCGTTGTCCTCTACAATTCTTGTCTTAACCATTTTTTTGTAGCTGGCGTATTTTAGGAGCAATTTGGATCCGTCGATTAAAATGGCTTACCTTGTATACACACACGTGCATGTATATGTATAATTGGATAAATAATTATTATATGTAAATAAATAATTAAAATTTTTCAGTGTTTTGGCATGCTTCAATATAAATATCAGTAATGGTTGTGGCTTAGTTTTTCGCATTGGAATAAATTTGTCACCATTGCAATAAACAAATATCAGATAATTATTAGGTAAGTAGTTAATATTCAAATAAAATAAAAGATGAAGTATCTATGTACAATCTGTAATTATAAATGTTGGACTGATTCTTTCTTTTGATTAATTTTTTGTTTCAGCTCCCCAGCTATCAATGTGCTTGCAGAATATTAATTACTGGAAGACAGTTCTGTGAAGTAAGATTGCAAAAGTCTGTAGTTACTGTGTCCTTGAATGCGTCCCACTTGTAATCAAAAATTGAATCACCTCCTAACATCAAATATCAGAGTAAGATGTGTCACTACGAGTGTGACGACAGATGGACGCAACAAACCGAGAACAGGTTTGTAACATTGATATTTACTGTCATCAATGTTTTCGACGGATGTACTTGATGTTTTTTATCACTTTATCATATAGCCTACTTACCTATATATTCCTCTTATTTTTTAGCAAACAAGATGTTTTACCTACGTTTGCCTCTGCAAGTATGGTTATTGGGATTTTATCAAAGATAGTGAACTTTTCCCAAAAGTTGGCAATCAGTATTTGATAGAGATAACTACAGTAAAATGAAAAATAAAAATCATATAAAATTAATGTATTATTATTATTGTTTTTATTATTATTATTCATGAATTTTTTGGTATGCAATATTATTTTATAACGTTTAAAGGATTTTTCTAACATTAGAAATGCTTGTCAATTTCATGAAATAATTGTATCTATAAATAAATATACTAATTACGAATTGTAAATAATAAGTTGTTTTTATCAGAACATTAACTATTATTTATTTTATCGTTTTTTGTTAATCGTCTTTTACTTTGAAACTGTTGCTTTTTTTAATGATTCCTTTCCTTAATCATTCCTATTATAAATGTTTTTTATGCGTAAAAAGAGTTAGTAACGGTTTCCAAATTTAGACTTTTTTAAATCAAATATTGCGCTTCATTATGAATTCATAGCGATTCATTGTTTTTCGTAATTGTCATTTTGCTTTTTCATGGCATTGTGATATGTGACATTGTTCATTATTTTATTCTGCATATTTTCTACATTTCGCCGAGATGTCTGATGAAAATAAGTGCAATAATAATATAAGGATTCAACAGCCCAAATTAGTTTATGATGGATATCATTTTCATTGCAATAAATCTTACGGAGAATCTTAGTATTTTCTTAATCAAATAATAATTTTTTTACTCTAATAATTTAATACTTCTTTAACTATATACTATTTGCCTCCCAGATAACAGATTCAAATTATATTTACGTCATTTTCAGGTTATTTACTAATTAAAAATAATTAAAAAAGTGACTAATAAATGCCGCGAAATAGACGTCATAATTTCGGTCGAACATTACATATCGATGACTACATTTTAAGACGTTTTAATGACGTTTGTATGATGTCTTAGACAACTACAAACCAGACATTTTAAAGATATCATAATTGATGTTATTTGATATCATTAAATCAGTCTTGATTAATTTTTGACGTTAAAATGACATAGACCTGTTATTTGGGTATTATACTTTTTTTAGGCAGTTATTATTTTTTGATAATTTATCTTTATTTTCATGTAATTCTTTGTATAGTTTTGTACAAATTAATAAGACAACTTTTTTATTTATTTAAATAATTAGCATAGAAGTTTACAAGGTTGAATTTGATGTATTTAATTATGAATATTTTTCTCACAGATATTATGAATGCAGTTTACGTAAAAATAAAAACATTAAATGTACAGCACGCTTAAAAATAAAAAACGGCAACTACGTTTTAAATGAAAAGCATAACCATAATAAATATGTTTTTAAATTATCAAACATTAAAAAGGAAATAGAAGCGTCACATCACTTTCAATCCACTAGAATAATAAGAAACACAATTATTTCAAAGTGAGTGCAAAACAATGAAACAGAAAATATTAAATGCTATTAAGAAGAAAATTACATACAATTTTTAATTGGTAATTTTTGCATTAATGTTTAGGTACGATAATTTGCTAGATTTTACGAACATTAGAAACGATCTATTGAACGTTCTAAAAAGAAGAAAGGTTTTGGACGGACTCCACAAAATTTAAATGATCTGAACATTAGTTTAAAAAATAAAAAATGGCAGCAGTTATTACAAATAAACGAAACACATTCATTCATTACAGAATCAGTGATTGAAAATAATGATACTAAAGCAGTCATTTTTATTGATAAATATATGACTGAAAATATAAAAAAATTAACGAATAATAATTTAACTATTTTTTGTGATGGTATCTTTGCTACGGTGCCTCAATTAAGTAATAATAATTGTCAGTTATGGATAATTGTTATTAGATATAATGACAGAGTAAGTAAAAGAATTCATTACTGTATTAATTAAATAATAAATAGTTTATATAATTGAAAGAGACACTAAATGTAAATATATGAATAATTTCAATTTTTATGAAATTTCAGACATTTCCTATTGTGTATACAATAATGGAAGGTTGTACAAAAAAAATTATTTAGAAGTTTTAAGAAAAGTCAACAATATTATCCAAATAAGACCAGAAACAATATTAACCGATTTTGAGAGAGCTGAGCAAAATGCGCTCAAAACAGCATTCCCCAACACAAAAATCATTGGTTGCTTTTTCCACTATAGCCAAGTAATAAAAGATAACAATGCACATAATAAGAAACATGAAATGCATTAATTTTCCTTATATTGCTTTCTTTTTACAGGTGTCAGTACGCAATGCGAAAATATATAAAATTTTAAAGGGTGACAGATAAGAATTAGGATGGAATGCGACAAAATTATTAATATCTTTAGCATTGTTGCCCGAATTATACATAGAAGAAGGTTCTAATATAATCACCAAAGTTATTTTTGATAAATGTACATATTTAAAAACATTTTTTAATTATTACAAACAAACATGGATCGACAATTTTAAAACCAGTTCGTTCTGCGTATATAAACAATTACACAGAACAAACAATATAAGCGAACGACATAACAGAGAATTGAAGGAAAGTTTTCGTAAACATTCAACAATACTCACATTTTTAGGTATAAGCGTTCTATTGTAGTTATTGCTAGAATATTTTTATCGTTCTTACAATAGAATATTATTTACAGCAAATCTAACAGAACACCAAAAAAGTATTCACAACATGATGAGGCATCCAACATTTTGGATGAGGTTAGACTTAAACTGCTCCTTAAAAAAAAAAAGAAGAAGAAATACAAAAGATTTGGAAAAAATTGATAATAATGAAGATTTAGATTTATTATTAATCTTATATGACTTATCGCAATTAATAGGAAAAGAGGAAATAAATGCATAACATGTTCTTACTTCTATTCTTCTTTTAATTTTCCTTGTTGTTTCACAAATTTGTGATCCTTGACATCCTTGCATCTTCCATTTATGATTTTTATTTTTTATTTTATTGTAGTTGTCTCCTTTTAGGACCAATTGTCAATTTTTTGGAAAAATTTACCATTTCTGACCATAAATCCCAATAACCATACTTGCAGAGGCAAACGTAGGTAAAACATCTTGCTTGCTAAAAAATAAGAGGAATATATAGGTCAGTAGGCTATATGACAAAGCGATAAAAAACATCAAGTACATCCGTCGAAAGCATTAATGACAGTAAATATCAATGTTACGAACCTGTTCTCGGTTTGTTGCATCGATCTGTCATCACACTCGTAGTGACACATCTTACTCTGATATTTGACGTTAGGAGGAGATTCAATTTTTGCTTACAAGTGGGACGCATTCAAGGACACAGTAACTTCAGACTTTTGCAATCTTACTCCACAGAACTGTCTTCCAGTAATTAATTAATTCTGCAAGCACATGGATAGCTAGGCAGATGGAACAAAAAATTAATTAAAAGAAAGAATCAGTCCAACATTTATAATTATAGATTGTACATAGATACTTCATCTTTTATTTTATTTGAATATTAACTACTTACCTGATAATTATCTGATATTTGTTTATTGCAATGGTGACAAATTTATTCCAATGCGAAAAACTAAGCCACAACCATTACTGATATTTATATTGAAGCATGCCAAAACACTGAAAAATTTTAATATTTATTTACATATAATAATTATTTATCCAATTATACATATACATGCACGTGTGTATGTATATATATATATATATATATATATATATATATATATATATATATATATATATATATATATATATATTGTTGCGCCCCAAGGTGGTGAGACACGCTGAGTAGGTTCGGGATCGGTGGGTCGAGAATGCAAAGGCGGAGTGATGTAGTTTAATAAATAAATTTAATGCACTTCTTGTGTGAACTTCCCGAGTTCTTATTACTTAATACAAATTGACGGTCGCGTAAGTTGCTATCGCGGGACCGGAGGAGCAATAACCTGTTTGGCGTTCTTCTCTGGTCCTTTTATAATCTATAATTAGGTCATAGGCGGGGGTGTTTAGACAACTGTAAAGTTGTTGCATTTAATGCTGACCTGTCCCCAATATGTTGTAATATATTTTCAAGGCGACGCTTAGCGTAGCACTTGCGCAATCATAATAATGTTGTAGCGCTGTCGAAGCGGTTTCTTACGAAACGTTTCGGCAACGCTAAAAATAATACTAACGATTATAACAATATATATATATATATATATATATATATATATATAAATGTATAATATTTTTCATCTTATTCACTTTATGTTCTCACTTGTCTTATTTATTATGTTCTACGCACCTTATGCTTTCACTTATGTCATTTTTATTTTATCTTATTTTAATAAAATACTACAAAGTATGTTTCATTTATAAT
>NW_022639570.1:531578-531908 GCF_010583005.1 Odontomachus brunneus | reverse complement strand
ATATATATATATATATATATATATATATATATAAATGTATAATATTTTTCATCTTATTCACTTTATGTTCTCACTTGTCTTATTTATTATGTTCTACGCACCTTATGCTTTCACTTATGTCATTTTTATTTTATCTTATTTTAATAAAATATTACAAAGTATGTTTCATTTGTAATATGACGGTTGCATAATATTTGTGATATACACGCGCGCACATCTGTCAAAAAGTTTGCGCAAACTAACAGTTTACCACTTAAACAGTGTCAGTAATCCTTAGAAATTGAAATTATGTCATCTAGAGGTTTTCGTTGGTACCAATCTTATCCCCTC
>NW_022639570.1:528737-531568 GCF_010583005.1 Odontomachus brunneus | reverse complement strand
TAAACAGTGTTAGTAATCCTTAGAAATTGAAATTATGTCATCTAGAGGTTTTCGTTGGTACCAATTTTATTCCCTCCGGGAAATTGTCGCGTTACCATTCTTTCGTCCCTTTTGGTCATGAACTGATAAGATTTGGACGTCATTTTGACGTGAGTCTGCTATCTGGGTTCTTTGTTCGACGTCGAAACTTCTTCAACTTCAACTTCAATATTTGGCTCCAGGCCTCTCTAAGAATTATGCCCCAACGCCATTTTTCCGATTAATGATATATTTCGAGAGTAAAGTCTTGGAAAATTCCAAGGCACGTTCCAAAAAAATCCCAAGGTCCGAACTTGTTCGAATACGTCTTATCGTGACGGCGGTTTAGCCGGGACTTTCGACGTCGAAACGATAACGTCGAATTGATGTCGATATAACTTTGATATCGATTCGATATCGTTTTAATGCCGATTGTCCAATCATTTCTCACTGGATATTTGTTACAAAAGTCTTAATAAGTGATTTTTGACGATTGTCTGGTATATATGCTAAAGTGTACCAAAGTGTACTAGGACGTTTTCGCGTGTTTGGTAGCTTGTGGTAGAGGCGTAGCTAACCGTTTTCTCTTTGGTTCACGCTATACTACGCTCGAGAACAAGGTAGTTTCTCAAAATCTTTGGTATGTAACAAATGTGTGCCAAATATAAAATGAATAGTTGTACCCAGCGAGAAATAAACTACTGATTTTACGTTGATTTGACATAGTTTAGACTTTTTCGATATCGAAACAATATCAATTCGATAGTTTATTTTTTGCTGAGTATGCAAAGTATTTTATATGTCAATTTCTTTTGCACTTAGAGGTTAAGTTCTTAGAGATGAACTTCTGTTCATAGAAGTTCTTAGAGAATTCATTTTAAAGAATAGATATAAAATTAGAAAAATAAATATCCGAAGAATTCTTGAAAAATTAACCACAGTAAGTTCATCTTGAAATATTCCTTAGAACTTCATTATCAAGCGACACGGTAGTGTCGCGAAGCCAAGTGCAAGCGCGAAGCATGGCGGCCTACCGTGTATAATAACGTGGTGACGACTTTAGTTGAACGTAGGCTAGATTTTCGGTTCAGATATAACGGCTGAATTGACGAAGTTCTAGATGGACTTAATCGATTCCTTGAGTTTACATTTCTTAAGAAAACTATCTTTACTTTTGCTCTACGTGTTCCAGAAGCTGAGTTATTTTAGGTCAAAGTCCGAAATCGTGAAATTTCGATTAAGAAAAGTCGTCTCCTCACCACAGAAATGTCCGTTGATTATATCTCTCCGATAGATGGCAGGATGATGAGAGTGTTACCATTATCGATTTACCGACTTGTATCTGTCATCGCGGTGGAGTCGAGTGACAGTTCGTGCGTATGAGAATGGGGTTATAACGATGTTATATTTCTAATATAATAGTTTTAAAAGTTGTGAAGTGTGTTTACCGTGATAATTTTGAAAAAAACTACAGAATTAACAAGGATAATATCAGATAAGTATCAGCATATGCATAAAAATATATAACGATAACGATGTAAAACTTGAATACTTTGTGTCGTTTTTACTTTTTATAGCTAAATTAAATCATAAGGAGATAAAAGAAGAAGGAACAGAAAAGGAGAAAGAAAGAAAGAGAAAAAGCAGAGAATGTGCGAGAAGAAATGAAGAGGAGACAGAAAAATGATAAGATAGTAAAAAATCATGTAAGAGAGTGACATGGAAAGATAAGAGGAATATATGAGTGAGTAAGAGAATAAGAGAATGAATGAATAAAAAGATAGATAATAAATAAATAAATCTTTTTGTCTGCTGCGATAATAAATAAATTTTGCTTTACATAATATAAGATATTTTATAAGAACATAGAATTAGGATACTCCTTATAATATTTGTACTTTTATTATTTTTAAACAAGGCAAAAAGAAAGAAAGAAAGTACAGAAAGCAGGAAGAAAAAGAGAAACTATAAGGAGAGAAGATAGTATATAAACAAATAAGTAACAGAATAGTATACAGACAAATAAGTAACAGAATAGTATACAGACAAATAAATAACAGAAAATAGGAACGAAGCAAGGAGGGAGAAAATAGAGAGATGCAAAATGCAAGACAAGAGGAATATATTAATGAGTAAGAAAATGAATGAATAAAAGGACAGATAATAAATACATAAATAAATAAACTTTTTCATCTGCTGCAATAATAAATATGTATTTATTGCTTTATATAATATAGGAAATTTATAAGAATATAGAACTGGGATACTCTTTATTTAAACAAGGCAAGAAGAAAGAAAGGAAATACAGAAAGCGGAAAGAAAAAGAGAAGGAGAGAGAATAGTATACAGACATACAAGTAACAGAAAATAGAAACGAAGCAGGGAGAGAGAAAATAGAGAGATGCAAGACAAGAGAATATATGACTGAGTAAGAGAATAAATGAATAAAAGGATAAATAATAAATAAATAAATTTGTTGCGATAATAAATAAATATTGCTTTATTTTTATAGTTAAATTAAGTAATAAGGAGATAAAAGAAGAAGGGAAAGAAGAGGAGAAAAGAAAAGAAGGAAAGAAAGGAGAGAATATGTGAGAAGAAATGAAGAGAAGACTGAAAAAATGAAGATAAATGATAAGACGATAAAAAAAACTATGAGCTATCTGGGAAACATTTACAAGCACAGTAATGCTACATAATGTGTGTGTATGTGTGTGTGCGCGTGTGCGTGCGCGTGTTGTGTGTGTGTGTGTGCGTACATGTATATATATATATATATATATATATATATATATATATATATATATATATAT
>NW_022639570.1:526535-528526 GCF_010583005.1 Odontomachus brunneus | reverse complement strand
TATATATATATATTGATGTATCATTACTTTTAAAGTTGGTGTTTATTGAATATTCTTCCAGTAAATACAAACTATCAGTAACATCAATGTTATAATTTCCTATCATTACTCAGTTTCTCTTATATTATTATATAGAAAAGTGTTAAGATAATGTTATCAAAGAGTGAACATAGATGTATACTTTATTTATGAATTCAAAAATAATAATATTTATGCACAGATAAAGATGTACAAACCCAGTAAACACCAACTAACAGTAACATAACATCAATGTTATAATTTTCCATTCAATAATGTAAATACAATATAATGCGTTTTATGTAACAGTTACATTCTTAAGTAGGAAATTATAACATTGATCTTAATAACTGTTACATACATGTGTTATATGTAACACTCACATTGTTAAGTGAAAAATTATAATATTAATGTAGCATTACTGTGTTTGTTGATGTTTGCCAGATAGCACAATGAATTCTTTAAGTGTTCCTAAAGTTTACTCCTTTTTGATGTCAATCTGAGCACAGATTTCTATGAAAATAGTACATACAAATAATATATATATATATAGGTACCTTGTGTACCTATATATATAGGTATATATATATAGGTACCTCATATGTTATATAGGTACCTTATGTTTCCCCCAAACTCTAACTTTTATTTAAAAAATATTCCTAAAAAACTTACGAATTCTTTTTTTGTTTATATTTTTTTCTTTCTTCATTTTCCTTTATTTTCAGTACCTATACAGCACATGATATCATTTGTATTGTATTTTCATAGCAATTTGTGCTCAGATTGACGTCAGAACGGAAAAAACTCTAGGAACACTTAAAGAATTTATCGTGTTATCTGCGAAACATTTACAAACACAGTAATGCTACAACAAAAACAAAAGCTTTTGGCTCAGCCAAAAGATATTTGGAAAAATATTATTAAAACAATTTTATTCAGATCAATTGCACTTTTGTAAATATTCTATTAAAAAATACAAGACAGTTTTATATAGTCTTTACAAAAGAAATGATATCATGAGGTTACATTCGCCAAGTGCGAGTGATTAATCATTTTTTAATTTTTTTTATAAACATATGTGGTTTTGATTATATAATATATTTATAAATTAAATATGTTATTAATATATTAGTAATATATTGTTAAATAAAAAATAAAATAATTACAGAAATACAATAATATTAAAAAAATTATATAATAACTTACACAAAAAACCTTTGGCGTACCTTTTTTATAGATAAACAGTTTTCTTATTTTAATGACACCTATACAGCAGTTAATATCAATTAAAAAAATCAACATACTTATATTATTGGTATATTTAATTACAATCCAAACATGCAAAATGTGCTTTTATATATATATATATATATATATATATATATATAAAAGTGTTAATCTACTACACATGTAATAATACATATATTATTAAATAAAAAATAAAATAATTAGAGAAATACAATAATGTTAAAAAAAAATTATAATAACTTACACAAAAAAGTACTTGGCGTGCCTTTCTTTAATATTACGTCGATAATCAATATAATATTTTGATAGTGATTACAATAAAAGAACTGTTTGCCTATAAAAAAAAAAAGCACGCTAAGTGCTTTTTTGTGTAAGTTATTATAACTTTTTTTAACATTACTGTATTTCTCTAATTATTTTATTTTTTATTTAATAATATATGTATTATTACATGTGTAGTAGATTAACAGTAAGCAATCTGCGCGCAGACTGACGTCAGACTGTCGACAGGATCTGTCGACAGATCCATAGACATCTGCGTTCCCAATCTGCCGCCAGACTGTTGACAGGGTCTGCGAACAGACTCTGACGACAGATTGGCGGCAGATTGCGCGCAGAGCCTGTCGACAGAATATGACACTACGCCAATTCCTCACTTGATAAAAAGCGCTTTGTATTGCTCATTTAAAGTTTAAGGAAGAAAAATATTATAGTTTGTTTGCCTT
>NW_022639570.1:526202-526462 GCF_010583005.1 Odontomachus brunneus | reverse complement strand
GGCTCTGCGATCGATTCGGAGTTCTCGGCTCCGGGGCCAGGAGCCTTAATCGTAGACGTAAAATAAGGCAGAGAAAAACTTAAACGTAAGTCATGAAAGGCTATTAGCCTTACGTTTACGTTTTCCTCTACCTTATTTTACGTCTACGATTACGACGTTTACGTCTCGTTTTCTCCTTTAGCCCTAATTCCTCACGAATTCTTAAAGTGTTCTAGGAATTAAGTCGCGAAGTATTTGCCACACAAAAAAACATTATAAAC
>NW_022639570.1:525867-526192 GCF_010583005.1 Odontomachus brunneus | reverse complement strand
AATAAGGCAGAGAAAAACTTAAACGTAAGTCATGAAAGGCTATTAGCCTTACGTTTACGTTTTCCTCTACCTTATTTTACGTCTACGATTACGACGTTTACGTCTCGTTTTCTCCTTTAGCCCTAATTCCTCACGAATTCTTAAAGTGTTCTAGGAATTAAGTCGCGAAGTATTTGCCACACAAAAAAACATTATAAACCAATTTTACAAAAAAAATCGTTATAAATAAACTTTACAAAAAAAATTGTTATAAATAAATTACAAAAAAAAACTCAGCCAAAAGATATTTGGAAAAATATTATTAAAACAATCAATTCAGATCAAT
>NW_022639570.1:525791-525857 GCF_010583005.1 Odontomachus brunneus | reverse complement strand
TGACAGACTCTGCGTAAAATCTGCTCGCACAGGTTTGGCTATCTGGGACTTTAATATATTATATAT
>NW_022639570.1:510281-525781 GCF_010583005.1 Odontomachus brunneus | reverse complement strand
CATTATAAACCAATTTTACAAAAAAAATCGTTATAAATAAACTTTACAAAAAAAATTGTTATAAATAAATTACAAAAAAAAACTCAGCCAAAAGATATTTGGAAAAATATTATTAAAACAATCAATTCAGATCAATTTATTCAGATCAATTGTACTTTTGTAAATACTCTATTAAAAAATACAAGACAGTTTTATATACTCTTTACAAAAGAAATGATATCATGAGGTTACATTCGCCAAGTGCGAATGATTAAACATTTTTTAATTTTTTTTATAAATATATGTGGTTTTGATTATATAATATATTTATAAATTAAATATGTTATTAATATATTAGTAATATATTGTTAAATAAAAAATAAAATAATTACAGAAATACAATAATATTAAATTAATAATTAAAAAATTATATAATAACTTACACAATAAACCTTCGACGTACCTTTTTTATAGATAAACGGTTCTGTTATTTTAATGATACCTATACAACAGTTAATATCAATTAAAAAAATCAACATACTTATTGGTATATTTAATTACGATCCAAACATGCAAAATGTGCTTTTATATATATATATATATATATATATATATATATATATATATATATATATATATAAAAGCACATTTTGCATGTTTGGATCGTAATTAAATATACCAATAAGTATGTTGATTTTTTTAATTGATATTAACTGTTGTATAGGTATCATTAAAATAACAGAACCGTTTATCTATAAAAAAGGTACGTCGAAGGTTTATTGTGTAAGTTATTATATAATTTTTTAATTATTAATTTAATATTATTGTATTTCTGTAATTATTTTATTTTTTATTTAACAATATATTACTAATATATTAATAACATATTTAATTTATAAATATATTATATAATCAAAACCACATATATTTATAAAAAAAATTAAAAAATGTTTAATCATTCGCACTTGGCGAATGTAACCTCATGATATCATTTCTTTTGTAAAGAGTATATAAAACTGTCTTGTATTTTTTAATAGAGTATTTACAAAAGTACAATTGATCTGAATAAATTGATCTGAATTGATTGTTTTAATAATATTTTTCCAAATATCTTTTGGCTGAGTTTTTTTTTGTAATTTATTTATAACAATTTTTTTTGTAAAGTTTATTTATAACGATTTTTTTTGTAAAATTGGTTTATAATGTTTTTTTGTGTGGCAAATACTTCGCGACTTAATTCCTAGAACACTTTAAGAATTCGTGAGGAATTAGGGCTAAAGGAGAAAACGAGACGTAAACGTCGTAATCGTAGACGTAAAATAAGGTAGAGGAAAACGTAAACGTAAGGCTAATAGCCTTTCATGACTTACGTTTAAGTTTTTCTCTGCCTTATTTTACGTCTACGATTAAGGCTCCTGGCCCCGGAGCCGAGAACTCCGAATCGATCGCAGAGCCATAGTTAGCTGTGGTGAGAATCACAACCTTATCCAGTGTAGCAACTACATGATAAATGCGATGAGGTTCTGTTTCATGCTACGACTGGTATGAGTTAAACAAAGACGGACAGCGAATATCTATCTGTCCTTGTCTGACTACTGGCGAGCTACAATCGCGGCAGCAGCACGAGCCTGCAGCGATCTTCTCGCTTGCGCACACACATACACATATATATATACACATGATTCATTCTCTCACCCGTTCTTCTTTTCGCGCGATGCCTTACCTAGAAAGAAATATGTATGGAAACTTGGGATGACTCGTACCAATCCAAGTATCAGTGGGCACTTATAATAATTGTACTAATGTATTTCTGAACGTCATATATAATAAAAAATATAACAAAATTCTTAATATGATAAAATTTAATTAGGACAACGTATAGGTAACTAAGAAACTAAGAAACTTACAACTTTCCCAGATAGCACATGGAATTTAAAAAAAATTCAGTTATATGTTACGAATTCTCAATTGATTTTTAGGTGCAAAAAGAATTTTTTTCACTGACCTGTGAAGAATAAAATGTGAATATCTCACATGAGACAAGTTTTATGTTACAATTATGAATACATACTTTATAGACGAAGATTTGGTGAAAATTTATGGAATTAGAGCGATTAAAAAGTACATTTTCATCACTTTGAAATGTTTGTATTTTAAATATTGTCCAATTTTGTATTTTAAATATTTTTTAATATGGATAATTTACATTTTCTGAGACAATAATTGCAAGTGTTACTTTATATATTTTTATTTTAACGTATTTCGCAAGAATTTGTAGTATTTGTAGTATTGTATTTTCTCGCTTCTGACATTATTAAAAAGAGACAGATGATACGAGGGGCCAGGAGCCTTAATGCAATATTGGGATAGACATTATAACAATATATAAAGTCCATATTAACAAAATGTTAAGATTAGGCTCAAGGTTACCTTATAAAGATGTTGAATGTAAAATTTGTAATAAATTAGAAACAAATTTTGAAACTGAACAGCGACATGTAACTGAAGAATAATAATTACATGTAACTGAAGAATAATAATAATATTGCAATAATTATGTTTTCTTTACTGGACAGCGAAAGTAAGAATTGGTTGTAAGTCTCTCAATCACTAATGCGTTATTGTTCACACTTTTTTTTTCATAATCATGTATAATTAATTGTAGATTTTTATATTAATAATTTTGTTAAAATTATAAGTGCTATTGTTCTATTATTGTGTACATGTACACGCGTACGTATTTCGTCGGCGTTTTCAAGCATGTTGAAATGTATAGAAAAGTTAGTGCTCGCTAATGGTAAACAAAGATATATTGACACGGCGACGTGATTGTCAATCAACAGACAAATTCCATAATCATTCTATCTGTTACCGCTTGTCTATAATGGAAGTAAAGTACGGACTAAAAGAAGTTTCTTACAGTCCGTACTTTACTCCTACCATTGACAAGGTCAAAAGTTTTATCTGCAATGTACGGAGTAAATCGTAAGAATTGGCTAATCATAGTCGATTATTACAATGATCGGGTATGGTTACAACGATCGGATACGGTAAATTGTTACTGACAATATGTATCGTACACCATGCCTTAGGCGATGACAGACCCAAGTCACATATGAATGGCACATTGGCAAATGTTGCGTGCTATTTATAAAATAAAAAATATTTATAACAAACATGATTTGAAATCGCTAAAGTACACTTGTAAGAAGTTCCGAGTTCTAATTTTTTCCGTGGGCAAACAATGCAAAGCCTTATTTTACGGCTTTGCATTGTTTGTCCACGCAAAAAGTGAGAACTCGGAACTTTTATTGAATGCACTTAAGCGATTTCAAGTGCTGTTTGCAATAAATATCTTTTTATTTATAAATGGCACGCAAGAATTGTCAGTGTGGCGTTTGTCGTTAACTCGTGCCTGTCTGCTTGCCTGTAGTGAGACAAGGAGAGATTATCTGTCTTCGTCTAACTCACGCGCTTTCTTACGTGAGTACGCTTTATTTCACGGTTCATTTTACGGCTTTGCATTGTTTGTCCACGCAAAAAGTGAGAACTCGGAACTTTTATTGAATGCACTTAAGCGATTTCAAGTGCTGTTTGCAATAAATATCTTTTTATTTATAAATGGCACGCAAGAATTGTCAGTGTGGCGTTTGTCGCTAACTCGTGCCTGTCAGCTTGTCTGTGGTAAGACAAGAAAAGATTGTCCGTCTTTGTTTGACTCACGCCACACGCGACATATAGTACAGAAAGAAACCTATTACCGACATATGACGTGCAGCGCCATTATACGGCAAAACAATGAACTCAATGGAGTGAGAAAATGACATATACTGCAGTATAATACTGCTCTTGACAGCCAAATTTTTTCTTGCGAAATGTGGTTATATTATTTACTCTAGTGGACTTTTGTGACATTAGACATATTGTGGGAACCTGTAAAATATTCCGAGTTCTCGGCTTTTCGTGATATACAATACGTGGAAGCATAATTTACACTCGTTTGATCAGCTGTTTGACCACACGTTTTCTCGCGTAGACAGGCCTCATTTCACTGCTTATTTTATGACTTTGTATGAATTGCCCAAGGAAAAGGTGAGAACTCGGAACTTTTTACAAGTATGTTGAAGTGATTTCGAGTGCTGTTTGTCAAGAATATCTTTTTACTTAGATATGGCACGCAAGAATTCTTGACGTGCCGTTTCTCGCTTCTGACGTCATAAAACCAATATGGCCGCGGCGAGGGGCCAGGAGCCTTAAAGCCATCACACACAAAATTCCGTAAGAACTTAAAACGTAAGTGTAGAGAAATCGACCAATCCCAATCGAACACTCGGCTCTCCGTAAAGCCCATTCTACAATTGCGTGAGCGTAGTGTGATCATAAGAGTCAACCAATCCGAATGTTTTATTTACTGATTGTTTTATTCTGATTGGTTGTCGTAATCACATACAACCACTTACAACCACGTTCACGCAATGTAGAATGGGCTTGTAGGGGAAATGGGAATTGTAGAATGGGCTTAACTCCTTCATTATTACGAAGAGATGAATACTCGATTGGGGTTGGTCGATTTCCTTACGCTTACGATTTAAGTTCGTACGGAATTTTGTGTGTGATGGCCTTTACGACGCTTACGTCTCGTTCATCTGCCTTAGCCTTTACAAATGTTTTGTTTATAGCAACTACTTTTTGCGCCTATATTCAGTACATACCAGTAAGTGTATAATAATTGATTTACATATTTACATATAAATTGTTTAATTTATTGTTATTCACAGTTATTTATATTTTGTATAATTAATTATATAGTTTTATATAGTAGGACAAAGAAAAGGAATTGGTGTTAAAATAGCTTTTTATAAATAAAATGTTCACTTGTATCAATAATAAATAGATTTATGCGAAGTATATTTTATCCTTAAGTTTGTATTCATGTTTCTAAAATTCATATACAGTTCTAACAAACCCAATTGCATTATTTGAAAGCCATTTATTCTTGGATTTTTAATTACATATTTGAAAGTGCGCTTTACTTACATTTGAAGCTCAGTTAGAATAGTATATACCCAGCGAAAAATAATTCGTTGATTGACGTCAAAATGACATCAAAAAGACATCAAATAGACTTTGAAATCGTCAAACCGACGTCAATCAACGAATCATTTTTCACTAGGTATATATAATGTCACTAGGTATTATACATGTCACAAACATGAAATCTTAAAAAGCTCAGTGGAAAGAGCGGTTGTCTGACAAGCGGAAGACCCGAGTTCGATCCTAGCCAAGTCCTGATGTTTTTCATCTCATATGGCATTAAAAGTGGACAGATATACACAAGCACCGGCCAAAGTTTCTAATCTTTCTTTCGTGTGGATGCAATAAAATTTATTAAATCCGAAAAAATCTTTTTGAGTTGAAGTAATTCTATATGAATACTTTAAGAAGTTCTGAGGAACTCCAATCATGGTGCATGTAACTTCCTAAATCATTCTTATAGTATTCTTCCACGAATTCCTAAGGAAATACAATTCAGGAAAGGAGAGAACTTTAGGAACACTTAAAGAATGCATCGTGCTATCTAGGTAGTGATCAATGATAATTAAAATAGTAAATTATAAAATTAAAATTATACAATTAGTATACGATTTTTTTTTAAAGATTTTTAAAGATTATATTATTTGATATTTTTATTTATCAATTGCAGACACTGATTTTGTTTACATGGCAGCTTAAAATCGGTTTAGTAACTACCGTAGTTAGTGAACTCTTGAATCCGATTGGAGTATATTTCTAGATCTAAAAGAATATACCAATCGGATGCGAGAGTTTACTAAATACGGTTGTTACTAAGCCGGTTTTAAACTGCCGTGTAAACTTAGTCATTGGGCGCATTCAGTAGAAAAAGCGCTCAGTGAGCAATCAACAATTATTGGTTCTTGCTATTAGATCCCTAAATCTAGACCAATTACATTGACAAATTACTCAACTGTTGTGCAACTGTTGAGTAATTTGTCAATGTAATTGGTCTAGATTTAGGGATCTAATAGCAAGAACCAATAATCGTTGATTGCTCACTGAGCGCTTTTTCTATTGAATGCGCCCATTGTTTTTTATCATCATGGACATATCTACCTGGAAAACTTGCAATATTCCTGAACTTTTCTTCTATATTACTCTTTATCTTCTATATAACTCTATTATCTATTCTATATAACTCTTTTATCTTTAGTAGGCTACTATATTAAAATAGGTTCTAATTGTAATATAAGGTATATCCATTAGTAATACGATTGGTAACAGTTGATGTTGCTATATTAAATTTGTCCCCAATTTGTGCCATAGATATTTCAGGCCAAATAATATAAAGCTATTTGTTGTATTTTTTGTGGCTGCATAGGTTGATATCCTCCAGTATATATCTAAAATTATATTCCTATTATAAATTTTTTTGTATTTACTACAGAATTTTTAAATTAGTGTAGACAAAGACTTCAAAAACATAGAAAGTTTTTTAAGTATAACTAAATACAGCATTTAAAATAAATCTTGTCTTATATTCATAAAATACTGTTAATTGTATAATTTGTTTTAAATGTAATTGAATCAGTCAATATTTGCTATATATATGTAATGACATTAAGCATTTAACAATGATGCTAGTGCAATAATTATTTGTTACATTCAATACTTCTGAAAAAAATATCATTGTGGAAAAGAAATATATTGTGTGAGAAAAGTATATTATTTATTGCTTACTTGTTGCATTCCTTTTTGACGCATTATTAAATTCAACAACTGTTTAAATGTTACACGTTTCACTCTAGAAGTCATAAAAAGTTGTTTTCCGTATATAAATTAATCTATACTTCCGAATACAATTCAGGGTAGCGATCATGAATCTTTCACGTGAACTTCATTTTCATTTTTCACTTTTCACTGTGTTATTTCACATGAAAAGTGAACAATGAAAATATGGAAAGCAATATTTATGTAATATAGATTATTATAATTAAAATGTAATTACAGTATACAAAATGTAATATATAACACATTAATAAGCATTATACAACTTAAGTTTATAATTATAATATAATATAATAATACAATATGAGTAAATTTAATAAATGAGACGAACGTTAACCGTGAAAAGTGAATTCTCAAAACGTGAAATATTTCACGTGAACTTTCAGTTCGCTCATATATGTTCTTCTTTACATGTAAATTGTGTAAGTTTCCATGAAAATTTTTAAGCATCAAGCGATGTGGTAAAATGTGAAAAATAATGTAATACTACACTCGCATATTATGTACAAAGTGAGTAGAATTTCTTATAGTGACTTTAATTTTTATAGTTAGAGTTATACGACAATTGGCATTTGACATAAGAATCCTACGTCCATTAAAAAAGAACAAAGAAAGCCAATTGAAGCGTGAATTTAAGATACGCATCGTTAAGTATATGCAAAGTTAAGTATGCACAGAAGTTAAAGTGCAATATATTATAAATTGTATGCTTGCTGCGTTACTTACTGTAAAATGTAAGTTTATTTTATGTATTTATTGCATGTATTTTATGTATTTTATGCTGTTAGAGTGACGTCTTAATGATATTAAATAATGCTTTAATAATGTCTTTAATGTCAATAAGACATCACTAAAATGTCAGTTGACGTTATTTTGCTATTTGGGATTATATCAGGTCATATAATGCACTAGATATAATAATATTTAATATATAATAACTATTCATAAATTATATAATACTATATTACAGAATGAATACAACACAAGAACAAAAAGAAAAGATGTTGCAATGGATGAAATTAAATCTAGATGTAGCAAGAGGTAGATTGCGTAGGAAAGAAGAAAGCAAGAAGCAAATGGTAAATATCTGTTACAGTGTTTGATAAAAGTATAATTATATTACATGTATTATAATTGTAGGCAACATTACTAGAAGACTTATCAAACACAATGAATTCCGCTCACAACGGTCTAGTTAAAACCAGTTCTGAATGGTATAAGGTATAAATCAATTTTCTTTTTCCTATCATTCTTATCAATAAATATATACATTTCAATTTATATAATTTTATTTGAGTTATAGTTACATAATACATATTTTAACCGTGCCTAATACATATTTAAACCTACGGATCGAAAAGAAGACGCAGGTCCGACTGCCACGTAAAATGTGTTAATGTAACATACTTGTTTTTACAGTGTAGGTTAAATTAAATTAAAAGTAGCTTATTTTATGTTTCAAGACCTGGAAGGATTGGAAAATGTACATCTTAAAGAAGGAAACAAAGCGAAGAATTTATAGTGTACAAACAGGTGGAGGCTCACCAAAACAGATTTTTTTTCTGATTTGAAAGAAAGATTATTACAGTTTTTAACTGCGGAAGCAGCTGGATTAGAAGATATTCCACAAGGAGGGATATACTTAAATAAAAATATAAATTTTGGTTCGCAAAAATCTAATAATAGCAATATAATGGAAAGAGAATGTTCATACTTTGAAGAAAATGAAAATGTCGCACCGTATAAAAGATTACGTCCAAATGTAAACACAAGTGCCACTAACTTTAAAGGTATGATGTTCGGGAAAACAAATCACATATTAATTTTATTTGTATATGATCACGTAATTATGCATAATTATATATCCTCACAAGGAAGAATTACTGTTATACAGATATAATGAAAGTAAATTCTTACGCTTCTAACAACATATGATGTCGAGGTTTAATTAAACGTCGAATTAAACTTAACTATTGTTTTTTTTTTATTTAATATTATTTTTTTCGTGTGATTATATATAGCTATATATGCGATCATATACGAAACATTTATTTTTAATTTATATATAATCATATATAATTTATATATAATTTTATACAATTATATACGAATTTTTCCGTGGAACGCAATATTATAATTATTATATAAAATTGTATGTACTTAATATGTTAAAATTAATTTTATTTAATACTTTAATACTTTATATTTCAGAACCGAAATTACAATCAATGACTAATAAAATGATTTTATTGCAAGAAGACAAAATAACATTAAAATAAGAAGAGATACATATACAATGTGAGCTTTTGGAAATCCACAGATCAGCGTTAGGTGAATTGCAAAAAATACGGAGTATCTTGGACACATTTGGTTCTTTGCAATAAGCATAAAAGTAGTTTTAGATTATACATAGCAAAATGTTTTTTTTTTCATTTAAGTGTTAATTCTTTTTTTTTTTTTTTAATTAGACATATATTTTTCTGTTATGTTTAGTTGTTTATAACATAACAGAGCTTGTTTATATGTCAAAATAATATATTTATGTTTACGTAATATATAAAAACTTTATTTAAACATATGACTGCAATCGAAAGTACAATAATTTGTTATAAAAATATTATTTTTAAATAATTAGTAAAAGTAATGAAAATATATGTGATGTTATTTAGTTCTACATTACAGTTTAGATTTATATATTGCAGCAGTATTACTTTTAGTTTTATATATTGCAACAGTATTACTTTTTTTCTATTTTATTACAAAACATTTATATTGGAAAGTCATTATAAATTATATTATTATAACATATGAATAAAAATACTAATGTAATATGTATAATATTATTTTAATATTTAAAATCCAAGTAGATATTTAAAACCCAAAAACAAGAGTATAAACATTTTAATAAGTACTTCTATATTTTATTTTTAATTAATTCAATATAATTGAATATTTTTAATTAATTTAATATAATTCAATTGTCGTTCATGTTATATATTTATAATATATTATAATAATATATTGGTGCATATTCTTATATAATCTCCTATCTAATGTAAAATATATGCATATCATACCTAATAGCTAAACATTTCTTCGTGCATTAAAAAATTGTTTGCATATAATTATCAATTGATATTATAGAGAAATGTGGGGCATAAAAAATAATAAAATTTAACATTTTACAGATGTAATGACATAATTCTATTGTATTCCTACAATTCTGTTTTATTCCTATAAAACTGCTTTACTTTTACAAGTTTGAATTATATAGATAGTAAAAAATAGCATAGATAATCAGAGATATTTTCAGAGATATTTAATTAAAATAATATAACTAAAAAACTCTTCTTGAGTATATCAACATTAACCTAAGGACAATTAGAGTTCACGCACAGGTTGTATAGTGCTATTATAAACTATTAAAACATAGTGACACAATCTCGCCATGAGAACAAATTTTATTAAATATCATACGCGTTTCGGTCTCATTTCACAGACCCTCTTCAGTGATTACAAGTAATGTTATAGTGTCGCAAAAAATAAAAAATCGCAAAAGTTAACGTTAACATTGGTTGTTACAGAATTGTCGCTACAAATTTTTTGTCTACGGGATTCGGAAGCACAAACATAATATATCATTTACACAATGAAATGTTTCATTTTTGGAAGCTACCGACAATTTATTCCGAGACTGGTCACTCCATCGCACGTACTAAGATGCTGTGGTATGATCATCTAAAAAACGTATTCAGATAGAGCAACCAACCCCAATGTGAGGGAAAAACAAAATAATGATATCTACCTCGATAAAGGCCAGAGAGTTCCGGTGAGATGTTATGCCTATGAACGTGCACCTCCGAATGCCGCAAACAATACAGAATCCAGTGTTTATATTTACTTCGTAACCGCAAACGAAATACGATCTAAGTCAAACCGAGTAACATGTTGTAACATTTTCCTAAATTCTCAGTGTCAGTATGAGAATTCAGTCCATGCGTCTGCATTTTTATAAAAATCATCTCTGCAATCATTCTTTTATAAAATAGATGTTCCTTATGCAAAACTTTGACATTATCCCATTTAAATTCGTGGCCGTAATTAACACGGTGCTCTTGTACGACAGAGAGATGCGAAGTAAGGTCTCAAGGTAGTCGTTTATGTTCAGATACACGAGTGGAGAGCCTTCTGCTCGTCTGACCAACATAAGACGAGTCACAGTCTCCGCACTCTAACTTATATACAACGTTATTCAGAAGATTCAGAGGCAAAGCGTCTTTATGGACACGAACCAGACCAGAAAGCTTGTTCATAATACTGAAACATGAAACCTTATTAAATTCTTTAAAAATCTTACTGATTCTATCTGAAATCATTCCCAAATATGGAAAAATATTATAAGAACGAGTGGGTAACAAGGAAGACGAAGATGTACTTGGTGGAATAATATTCATTTTTTCAATTAGTCGAAACACACGTCTCCTACAGATTCTAAGAATAAATTCGATGGGATAACCATTCATAACCAATGTGTGGAAAACAAACTCAAAATTTTTTACATGGAACATTGGATGGCTCAAAAAAATTACTCTATCCACTAACCCTATGATTGTACCAATTTTATGCTGTATAGGATGAAAGGAGTTGTAATTAAAAAGGCGGCCAGAGTAAGTAGGTTTGTGGTACCAATCAAACCTAAACCTACAATCTACAATTTTCATAGATGTTTCCAAAAAAACAAATTTTGCCTCTATCGCCAAAATCAATCGTAAATTGAAGGCGTGAATGAAAAGAGTTAAAAACATTTAAGATATTCTCTATAGAAGTTTCTGGAGCAGCCATAACGATGTCGTCAACGATAATAAAAAGGTAAACAAATCTCTATCGTCTGGAGTGCTCTTTCCTCAAGGTCTTGGAGAACAATATCAGCTATGATTGGAGAGAGAGGAGAGCCCATCGGGGTGCCAAAGGTCTGCTTGTAAATACAGCCATCAAAGCTGAAATAAGAGGAGTTAAGGACGAATCTGAGCGCTAATATAAACTCATCCCTAGGAATCCTACAAGCCACTTCCAGAAAACTCCATCTTCTCAAGACACCATCCATAACCAACTCAAGGGGAACGTTAGTGAACAATGAGATCACATCCAACGAAAACAATCTACAGTGTTCCTCCATATACAAATTAGCCAAAGAATTAACCAGATCAAAACTATTCTTGATCCTGCTCTTAGGTACAGGGATACTGGTAGAAATCAACCTGTGCAAAAACAAGGCTAAATTATATAGAGGACTATTTATAGATGAGACAATTATCCTTAAAGAGTTGTCCGCCTTGTGAATCTTCGGAGAACCATAAGCACGTGGAAGAGTGGCATCGCTCGATTGGAGAAACTTATAAACCGAATTATCGATGTAGGACTCATCCTTCCATCTTTTTAAAATGTTTTTTAATTCGGCTATTATTTTTTTAGTAGGATCTTTTTCAACAAGCTGATAAGTATTAACGTCCTCCAACTGTAACAACATCTTTGCAACATAAACATTCCTGTCAAGAGCAACTGTAACATTACCCTTGTCAGCCTTCATAAATAATAAATCTGGAAATGACTTAGAAAAAGTGTGAAATGAGACCGAAACGCGTATGATATTTAATAAAATTTGTTCTCATGGCGAGATTGTGTCACTATGTTTTAATAGTTTATAATAGCACTATACAACCTGTACGTGAACTCTAATTGTCCTTAGGTTAATGTTGATATTTAATTAAAGTTACGAAAGAAAATCGCTTAGTAACATAAAAATATATATAACAACAATACATAAAAATAATTTTATTATTTTCACTTTATATAAATATATTAATGGTTACTACGAAGAGAGAGAGGAGCAGCAAGAAACATAAAAAAACGTTTAAAACAATATCTAATATCTTTAATCTAAAAATATTGTAATAACTAATAACAGCACGCAGTAACAAATATTTAACAGTAATAACTATAAAACATATTTCAACAGTGCATCTTTTAAAGATTTTTTACAATAAACTGTCAATCATAATAATGTATAACGCATAAGGAAATGAATCTATCAGATTTTTCATTTCTATCCTGAATATAAAGTGAATGATTCTGATTAGTCATTTCCTTATGCATTGTGCATTATTATAACTAACAGCTTATTGTAGAAAGTTCTTTAAGAAGTTATCGACAATTTCTGAAAGTTGTATTTTTTTTTAAATAATTCTGTTATTCTTAACACTCAAATTCTGTTTCATCATTTATTAAAAATTAACATTAAATTATAACACCATCCAAATTATCCAAAAATAAACTTTTATTTCATATATATGTATCAAAAATTTATTACAAAATAAATATTTAATTTGTCCCATTTATTTGTTTTTTTAAGTAAAATGTAAGCGTATGATATTTTCTCGAATTTCGTTGCCATTGTTTGCTTGGTCATTAATTATTATATTTCTTTGCTCTCTATCTATTTCATCAAAATAAATCTCCGGCTGATGAACATTATAAAATTTGGCAATATTCTGTACACGAAGCAAGCGTTAATAATAAGAGCTGAAATCATAACATTTATTAATATTTTAATAATTTAAATGTAATATATAAAAATATATAAAAGTATGTATATTTGTACAAATATATAGTTCTTACCAGCAAATTCTGAGAGTAATGCAAAGTTCTTTCTTTTCTGAGACATCTCCACCGACCTTTCAGCATTCCAATAGCTCGTTCTACGCTACTTCGAGTCCTTATATGAGCATCAGTGTAACGACTTGATGGTGTTCCTGGACGTTGCCTTAATTTCATGAGGTCATGAGGTAAGGTAATAATGGATATCCTGAATTTCCTATGATATAGAGATTATTATAACATATATTATAATAAGAATATGTACTAATATATTATTATAACATATTATAAATATATAACATAAATAAATAAATAAATAAATAAATAAATAAATAAATAAATAAATAAATAAATAAATGTATATTATATATTAATATATTATTAATATATTGTATATATTATAAATATATAACATAAATGACAAATTTCATGTATATATCCATCAAATGCGTATGCTTTTGATGGATATATATATGAAATTTGTCATTTATGTTAGTAATATGTTATAATAATATATTAATGCATATTCTTATATAATCTCATACATAATATAAAATATATGCATATCATACCTAATAGCCAAAAATTTCTTCTTCCATTAAAAAATTGTTGTTCTAAATGTAACGATATAACTGAAGTATTCCACACACGTGAATCGTGAGTTTTTCTCCATGTGCACTATTGACTGCTAATATTTTTCCATTGAAATCGCTAACCTTACAAAATATTTTATAAGAAATAAAATTATGTTTTTAAATTATGTTATGTTCTTGTATCTTAGTAATTATACTTACTATCATGACACTTGGTGAATGATATAATTTCCGGTTTATATATAAATGTTCCCTTTCTTTCTCTGGAGGCCAAATAGCTATATGTGTACCATCTGTAGCACCTATTACTCCCGGGAAATTACAGTGAATCAAAAACCTGAAATAATTATTATTATCGTTAAAGATAGTTATAGTTATATTGTAATTATTTATTATAAATTTACTGTTGTTTAACCAACTCTATATCAAAATCCTCTATTGGAAATTGAATCCATTGTCTCATAATTTGATTTAATGCTTGTACAACGCTATGAATCGTTCCAGATATCGACGCTTGGCACATACATGACAGAAAATCCTGGCCGATACGACGTTGATATGAGCCAGAAGCGAAAAAACTTAGACATGTTAAAATCTACATAGAAAAAAATATTTATTATGTTGCTAGTATAATTCTAAAAATATATAATATTAAAGATACAATACAATACATAAAAGCAGTAGCATATAAATATCAATTTTCATTTAAATACTGTGTATCCTTCTAATGTGCTTATATTTTACTATTTTTTTTTTTTAATACAGATAATGTTACCTTTAATTCAGGAGGAATTGTTATTGCTTTTCTTTTCGGAGGTAGATAGGGTAATAAATCCAGACATAATTGTCTTGCTGCTTCTCGAGATAATCTAAATAAGTTCATATAATACAATATATACTTATGCAACTGCGTTCTGTATTCACTGCCAGTACTGAAAATCTATAATATATGTAGTATATATAATCTCAGTAAGCAATCTGCGCGCAGACTGACGTCAGACTGTCGACAGGATCTGTCGAATCCGAGCAGGATCTGTCAACAGATCCATAGACATCTGCGTCCCCAATCTGCCGCCAGACTGTTGACAGGGTCTGCGAACAGACTCTGACGACAGACTGGCGGCAGATTGCGCGCAGAGCCTGTCGACAGACTATGACGGCAGATTGGCTGCAGATTGCGCGCAGATCCTGTCGTTTCGTAGGTTCTTCAATTAAATTTTCTCATAATTTTTCATAATTACTCATAGAATAAGCGCTTTCTCATAAATACTCATAAAATACTATGACAAAAAAAATTTGTCTACATTATTTTTTCATAATTTTTAATATTTTCTCTAGTGAGATTCGAACTTGAACTGAAGACATCTTTTGGATAATCGTCTGTCGCCTTAGACACTACGCCAATACCTCACTTGATAAAAAGCGCTTTGTATTGTCCATTTAAAGTTTAAGGAAGAAAAATATTATGTT
>NW_022639570.1:508906-509922 GCF_010583005.1 Odontomachus brunneus | reverse complement strand
CACAATATAATTATCTTGACTTCTCTGCAGCATGGTGTGTATGTGAAACTGCCCCATTTAATAACATACATATGGCCCTTAATAGAATTAAATAGCCTATCTAGGAAACAGAATCTGCGCGCAATCTGCCGTCAGTCTGTCGTCAGATTCTGTCGACAGGCTCTGCGCGCAGTCTGTCACCAATCTGTCGTCAGAGACTGCTAAAACAGTTTCTGTGTGCAGTCTGTTGCCATTCTGTCAACAGATACTGTTGACAGACTCTGCGTAAAATCTGCTCGCACAGGTTTGGCTATCTGGGATACTATACTAATATACAATACTATATAATGTACTATATAATATAAATTTTCAGTGGCAGTGAATGTTGAAATACAATCCTAGTCAATAGCAAGTGTAATATCAATTTTATAATTTCGAATTTAACAATGTTGTTTTCAAACAAAAGATAATACAAATTGACACAAAGCAACAAGGTTAGACACAATGCTTTCTAATAATGACATAATATAGCGCAAGTATACACATTTAAAGAAGGCTGCTTTCTAACAAAAGGTGACATTAAATAATACAATGTTTGACACAATAATATCTTACTGGATAACATAATACAAGTATAATATACAAGTACAGAACTGAAGAGCTAAATATATTTTTTGTATTGTAGAAAAGCATTGTGTCGAACATTATGTTATTTCATATCACCCATGTCTTTTGCTAGAAAACAATTTTCTTCATGCATATTTGTGTTATGTTGCATTATTGTGAGCACTATATTAAACACCTTATTGTTTTATATCACTTTGTGTTACATGTGTTTTGCTGGAAAGCAAATATAATATGCTAAATAGCAAGTAGATATAAGTACAGATGTGTTATATTACTCTTATATTGTTGAATGAGAAAGTATTATATTGATATTGTTGTTACTTCATATTTAGAGTAGTGATAAAAAAGAATATGGTATATATAATATATACATACATATATATATATATATATATATATATATATATATA
>NW_022639570.1:507677-507814 GCF_010583005.1 Odontomachus brunneus | reverse complement strand
ATATATATATATATATATATATATATATGTACACATCGAAACTTATAAAAATCTGTGTCAATATAGATACACACATACTCATATATAATCTAAAAATATTAATAAAAAAATGCTTATAGACAATGTATATACAATGT
>NW_022639570.1:498824-507667 GCF_010583005.1 Odontomachus brunneus | reverse complement strand
TATATACATATATATATATATATATATATATATATATATGTACACATCGAAACTTATAAAAATCTGTGTCAATATAGATACACACATACTCATATATAATCTAAAAATATTAATAAAAAAATGCTTATAGACAATGTATATACAATGTGACATAATTAATATTACCTATACAAACTTTGAAATATTTCTTCTTGGATATCAAATGGATTTTGTGTGTCACGTAACATCCTTCGCATTATTCTTTGATTATTTCTCTCGTCTTGATCATTTATTTCGTTAACAAAAATTAATAATGCAGCTGCCATGTTGAACAAAACTTTTGCGTGAAAAATTTCAATTTTTACAAATTCACGTTAAATCTTTCATTTTTCACGAGTTTAATGAAAGTTTTCATCTTTCACGAGTTCATTACAAAATTTTCACTTTTCACGAGTTTACACTAGGGGAAAAGATTCATGATCGCTACCCAGTACGAGTACATTGTTGTTTTTTCTTTAAAAATAATAGACGTCTTTTCTTTTTTGCATTTTGTACTTTGAAAAGCTGCCTATACATTTCTAAAAAAAAAAATTTATCTTTATCATCATATATTTTATATATATACGTAAGTAAACATCTTTTTAAACTCATAGTTACTTTCTAGCAAAAGACACAAGTCAACACTATCACAAGTCAACAGTATCATTCTGTCTTTGTTCCACTCTGTGTGTAAAGATAGGATGATTGTGACGATTTGTGTCTATTGGTTGAAAGTAGCTTTAGATTCGATTAGATTTAAACTGTTTTGAAGTCGCGCGTAAACAGAAAAGAACCAGTCCATTTTAACGTTAGCAGTGGTATATAGTAATGGTATATATATCAAAATAAATTCCGCCTCTACCAATATCAACCTTGGTACATGTACCAAAGGATCGCAAAAAATCGCCTAATCAAGCCACTTTTCTCATATTTTTTGATAGGTTATTTGATTGATTAACTGACCATGTAGTTAACCGTCTTCCGACTTGTCGGTTTCGTGGGTTACGCGACATTATCCCGAAAACTGATGATTGAAAACGATGGGGAATATATTGGTACCAACGAAAACCCCTGGATAGCGGAACATTAATTCTCTGAATTGGTGACACTATTGAAGTAGTAAATCCATGAGTCGCGGAGTCTTTTGACACATACGTGTGTACATACATATATATAAAATAATAAACAGTATAGAACGAAAATGCACAGAGACATTTAATTAAAATTGAAAAATAAATTAAAAAAATATAACACGAATAAGGAAAAATAAAGTGCATAGAGAAGAATAAGGTGAAAAATATAAGAGGATACGTTATTATATTAATTATACATTTAATATATTAATGTTTCACTTTTCAGATTTTTGATGTACTTTAATAAATATTATTAATAATTGAAACATCGTCCTTCGCATTGGAACTATCATCAAGGAAGAAAGGAAACTTAAAGAAATCAAAGAAGATTACAGAAGATGAGACATATAGACATGGAGAAAAGTAAATGGAGAATAAAGAAATATATATGTCAGATAAGTAACAAATATTCTCATAAAATAAAATATTGTATATCTTATGTATTCTTTGTAATTGTATATATTGAACCGATTCTTTCCTTGAATTTATTTTTTTATTCCAGCTTCCCCCTCACAGCACCGAGCATTGCAGTAAGTTTATGGGTAGGTTACAAGCTTACATATTTTAATGAACATGTTACTGCAATCTGCCATTAACTTTATAAGATGAGCTTACATTATAATATTGTCATAAAGTTAGGTTAAGTATAATCTTCAATATTTCAGCAAACATGTAATTATTTCACTTTTTGTGTATCCTAAAAATATTACACAGTTATAATATAGTTTATTAATAATCACTTAACCCGGGAGTGGGCGCGTGAACGTTAGTGGTATTTAAAAAAACATAATAATTGAAGGAAATAATTTTATGATGTCACTATTTCTTCTTTTTCCCATCTTTTTTTCTCTTTACCATTTCTATATCTAATATGTTTAGGAAACATATTAAACTTATTATACATATGTGAATATATTAAAAATAAAATTATATTTTTATTTCAACTGCACTAGTAAAAAATGACATTTTTTTAGTTTAATAAAATAAAATAAAAATTTCTTGCTTCTCTCGTTTTACTTTGATTAATTTAAACATTAATTTAATAAACTTAAAAATTTATTTGATAACTTTAGAAATAAAGAATAAATCTTCTTGATTTATAATAACAATATTAAAATTGTCACATTATGTATTATTTCAATAATTCAAGTATTAATTTTAATAATAGCACTATTGAATTAAAAATATATACTCCAATTACGCGTGCTGTTAAAAATTTTATTGATTGAACAAAAAAAAAAAGGAACTATCCGTCCAATTACGATGTCGGAAAGACAATAGATATTCGGCGGCACATCGAGCGACGTTGACGCGGCAGAGATAAAAGACTAACGTTAATAGGCGCGCTATGGTCTTTTAAATCGACTGCTAAAAACGTATCAAATTTCACATAGAAATAAATGCGTCTACGTCGTCTACTTCTCCATGCTATACGAGAAAACATTAAAGAAAATTTACGTAAAAGCGAAAATACAATAATGTTAATAGATTAGATGATATAAGTAGAAAACGAAAAAGTATGGGGAAATGACCGTTACGCGTCCACTCCCGGGTTAATTGTATATACAAATTTTTTCATATACATAAAATTTTTTTATTAAGAAAGTAAATATAATTAAATTAAATTAAAATATTATTTATAAAGTTAATCATGAGTATAATATTCACTACATGTTTCAAATGCTTTGAAGAATTGTAAAGACCAATATTTATCTTTCAGTCAGCGCTCTAAAGTGCTTGTAGTGTCAATATCTAGATAAACATATTTTATATAAAAATTGTATGATATATCTCTGATTTCTCTTTTATTATATGAAATACTTGAACTAAATTGTTTATTTTTGTTGTTGTACTAAACAATATTATAAGAAAATTATAATTACTGTTTCGGCTACATATGGAGATAATATAACACTTAGGTCGGTATTCATAGTCGGATCTTATATTTAAGACTGTCTTAAGTTTATCTTCAGATGATGTACGGATTATTTCATTGGCTACGGAGTATCTAAAGATAAAATTAAGATAGTTTTAAATATAAGACCCGACTATACCGGTCTAATACCGGTCTTAGTATCAATTGAAGAAATAGCTCAGCAGCCAAGATAAATTAGAAACCTAGAAGTATCAGAAGTTCTCGAGTTTGCGTCTGACCAGTATGGAGTAAATTTTCAGATGTGAAAATAGTAAGAAATTAAATAGAAGAGCTAAATTTCATTTAAAATCAACATAAACTAATTAGTTGAAGATATATAAATTATTTTATTATTAATTGCTCGTTAATATAATGTTTCGCGCAAGATTTCTGTAATGTTAATGGAATGAGTATGGACGAACATTTTCATGTTATTGGAAAGTTAATAGTAGGTTTATTAATCTCCGTATAATGTTACTATCTTAGAAGTTAAAGTTACTATAACCTTATGGCAATATTAATGTGCTGTGAGGGCCTAGCCTTCCTTGATTTTTGGACAAGTATTCTACTTCTTGCAGAAACTAATGCAAACATTTTCTGTTCTCTAAAAGATAAAAAACATATACCAGTCAGCAGAGTATATTACAAGGTAGCTATAAACAGAAAATGTTTGCATTGGTTTCTGCAAGAAGTGGAATACTTGTCCAAAAATCAAGGAAAGCTGGAAAGCTGGAATAAAAGAATAAATTTAAGGAAAGAATCGACCCAACATATACAATTACAAAGAGCACATAGGATATACAATCTTTTATTTTATGAGAATATTTGCTACTTATCTGACATATATATTTCTTTATTCTCCATTTACTTTGCTCCATGTCTCATCTTCTGTAGTCTTCCTTGGTTTCTTCAAGTTTCCTTCCTTCCTTGATGATGGTTCCAATGCGAAGGACGATGTTTCAATTATTAATAATATTTATTAATGTACGCCAAAAATCTGAAAAGTGAAACATTAATAGTGTATAATTACGTTTAATATAATAACGTATCCTCTTATATTTTTCACCTTATTCTTCTCTATGCACTTTATTTTTTCTTATTTGTGTTATTTTTTTTATTTATTTATTTTTCAATTTTAATTAAATGTCTCTGTGCATTTTAGTTCTACACTGTTTATTATTTTATATATATGCACACACGTATGTGTCAAAGGGTGGGACCCGATTGACCACGATACGATTGGACACAGATTGTAATGATTGGTTCGACCTAGTAATTCACTAGATAATTCTTTTCATCGGTTGGTTGTGTCCAATCGTACCGTGGTCAATTGGGATGCTCCCGTGTCAAAAGACTCCGCGAACTTATAGATTTAGAATATAGCCCAGCGGGCGCTGTAAATGCTTTGTAGCGTTTTTACTTCTTTCTCTTTCTTCATTCGAATTCGAGGAATAGAACAAGAGGGAGAAACGCTGTACAGCATTTGTAGCGGTTGTTTGGGACCGCATCCTTATTACTTCAATGGTGTCACCAATTCACAGAATTAATGTTCCGCTACCCAGAGGTTTTCATTGGTACCAACATATTCCCCATCTAGTTTTCGGGATAATGTCGCGTAACTGTTTCGTACAGTGTTGGGCCGCATTTAGGCCGCATTTAGGTTTTACAATACATCGTTTGTCAGAGTCGAACGTCGAAATGCAGTTGATGGTCCAATGAAAGAGCTTATTTTTCATAAACGAGTTCTTCTCATTGGACCATCGATTACGTTCCGATATCCAACTTCGACAAACAACGTATTGAAGAACCGGCTTTTTCCCACAAAACGTACGTGCGACAATCTACGCGGCATTCAGTTCCACGTATATGCATACAATATACGTGACATACCCCAGCTAGTCAAAGAATCAGGAAAACGTTGGGAAGACGTCCAAAAAGCATCGAATTAAAAATCATGGTAAAGGTGTAGAAAAAGGGCGCCACCTCAGATCAGCCTGATCTTGACATATGTCATAGAGGTCACCCTTCTGAGTGACCTTCTGAAGATTTTAGCCGTCGCTCATTGTTTGTTAAAAAATTATTGATGAAAGAAGTTCGAAAAATATATTACAATTTTTTGATACTGTGTACCGTTAACGAGCAATATCGAACAACTAGCGGGGGGCTGCGCCCCCCGCACCCCCCCTCAAAACTAACCTAACCCAACCTATCGTTACATTAAGCGTCAGTCATTCTTTATTAAAGTGTTTAATTTTTGTATTATTGTAACGATAGGTTGGGTTAGGTTAGTTTTAAGGGAGTGTGCGGGGGACGTAGCCTCCCGCTAGTTGTTCGATATCGCACTTATCTTTCGATATTGCTCGTTAACGGGACACAGTATCGAAAAATTGTAATATATTTTTCGGACTTCTTTCATCAATAATTTTTTAACAAACAATGAGCGACGGCTAAAATCTTCAGAAGGTCACTCAGAAGGGTGACCTCTATGACATATGTCAAGATCAGGCTGATCTGAGGTGGCGCCCTTTTTCTACACCTTTACCAAAATCATCTTTGTATCAGGCTCGACCACGTTTGGCCGAGAGCCGACACGAAAAGCGCCGAGAACTGCCTCGAGAGAGGCACCGGCGTCGTGCGTGGGAGTGGAAGCAGGTGGAGAATAAGCTTCAATCGTAATACACAGGACTACACAGATTTATTAAGCACAGAGAGTTCACGGTGGTAACCGGATCCTGTGACGATCGGAGACCGGAAATCTTGGGCGAGTCTGGAGCAAGAGGCCGTTCGTAGCGCGACGGAAATCTTGACGAATATCAGGTTGATACTCACGCGACGGAGATCTTGAAGAGCTCGCCGGAAATCTTGCTTCGCGAGGCCTCAGACTCAAACATGCGAACGCGAGCAGGATCACGGTTTACAATGTGTAAAATTCACAAGTACAACGAGTCTCACAGTGATGCCGAAGCGCGTGCCGTCGGCTCTCGCGTCCGACGGCCGCGAGCGCCGAGCGCTCCGATGTGGAGCACGCACGAACGCGAGGAGATGCGAACCTCTGGTCGAACCGCGTTGCCCCCTGAGTCCAACCCGGGTCCAGCTCTCGAAACCGACGAATGAGGTCGAGCGCGTGGAGATCGGAGAGAGGAGCTGAAGGTGCGCGAAGTCGAGTCACGAGCGGAGCATCAACGTGCTCGAGGATGAGGGCGAGCTAGCACCCTTGTTGCGTTGCAAGGAAAATCGCGACGGAGCTCTCCAGCGGGATCCTCCGCGCGCACGGCCGTGTTCACACCGCGGACGGAAGGGATGCTGGAGCGACAAACGTCTCGTCGAGCGTCGCGAGCGCAGCACACCCGAGGTCGAGGCGACGGCAAGTCGCCGAACGTTTCGCCGCAAAGAAACCATAAATGTTCAACAGGCATGGACCGGTCCACGAACGGGACGATGCACGTCTCCGATGGGTCTCGCGGACCAGGCTCCGCGACGACCCGAACCTGAGAGACCGGCGATCGCGAAATAGTTTGGCGACTCCGAAATCGGCGCGGGAAGAGTTCCGCGCTGAACTTGACAATGAGCGACTCCGAAATCGGCGCGGGAAGAGTTTCGCGCTGAACTTGACAATGAGCAACTCAGACTGATAGCGCGCACTTGACTGCGACCGCGAAATACGGTGGTTGGAGCGAACGTTCCGCGCGAGGCTGAAACGACGCGCACGACGAGAGCGAACTCGAGACAAAACTCATGACCGATGTACGCGGTCATATTTATAAGCCCCCTGGAGTAAGCTCTGGAGCGCGCGGATTGGACCACAGGAGGAAGAAAAACGTGACGACTCGCGCCCAGCGCGAGTCTACCGCGAGGCTGAGGCCCTTTTTTTGGTTTTCTTCATCTAGGCACGCGAGCGTTTCGCGGCGCGTGCCGCCCGCCGATTCGCGCAATCGGTGTTTGGTCTCTCGTTGTCATAGCAACT
Organism: Odontomachus brunneus; assembly: GCF_010583005.1. Lineage (NCBI taxonomy): Eukaryota > Metazoa > Arthropoda > Insecta > Hymenoptera > Formicidae > Odontomachus > Odontomachus brunneus. The sequence goes on along the minus strand of NW_022639570.1, from coordinate 500,637 downwards.
GCCTCACTTTGCTAGCCAGCGGCTCGCTAGCCACGCGACAACAAGACCGCACGTGATCCTTGCGTGCCACCAACGCGTGCGAGAGGACGAACGAAGTCGATGTTATTACCGATTGTAATCATCGACGACCGTCCCCTCGCAGATGCCTCGAGCCGAGTGGTTCTCGTGGCAACGAGAACCATTTTTTCCGTTCGAATCCCGAACAATCTTTTAGACGTCTATATAATGTCTAAACGATGTTTTTCAGATTCTTTCAATAGCTGGAATACTATACGTATGCCAGACAGCACACAATATTTATGATAAAGATTCATAAATATTAACATTAATGTCAAATTATTTTTTAAACATATAATATAAATACTTTATAAATATTTTATGTACATAAAGGAAAAAAAATATCAAAATCATTATTCAAAATTAAAATATAGACTAAATATTTTGTACAATATATCTATGGTAAACAAAAAATAAATATTTGTAGTAAGATTTTATAAATATTTTATAAATATTTGTGGTAAGATTTTATAAATATTTTAAGTACATAAAGGGAAAAAGTACTAAAATCTTTATTTAAAATATTATTAAAATACTAAATATTTTATATAACCCTGTCTGCACAGACGTGCCAAGAACGTTACAAGCACGTCGTTACGACGTTATTACGTCATAACGACGTGCTCGCCACGTCCGGTGCTGTCAGGGAATATTTATAGTAAACAAGAAATAAGTATTTGTAGTAATATTTTGTAAATATTTATATTTACAAATATTATACATGAAAAAAGTAAATGTAATTATTTATAACTACTAAATTAATGAAAGAATAAAAAAATCGAAAGGACCTCGCACAAATTTTATGGAAAATGGGTCCCGGTGGATTTGGCTGAAACTTTGGAAATTTGTAGTTTACGTGATCCTGATGAAAAGTTCTCATTGCCTTAACTTGATTCATTGAGCCGTATGAGTCCTAGGAACCGTCGAAAGTAGGAAATAAGCGACTGCCATCGCCACTGCCCAGATAGCCAAATCTGTGCGAGCAGATTTTACGCAGAGTCTGTCAACAGTATCTGTTGACAGAATGGCAACAGACTGCACACAGAAACTGTTTTAGCAGTATCTAACGACAGATTGGTGACAGACTGCGCGCAGAGCCTGTTGACAGACTCTGACGACAGACGGGTGTATATCAGTTGGACACGGGGCAATTGGACACAGTCTAATCACAAGTCGCTGTTCCAAGGGACCCTACAAATGTCTCTAATCACACGGTGCTGTGATTGGCTGTGTCCAAATGCACCGTGTCCAAGTGCACCGCTCCCACGACAGACTGACAACAGATTGCGCGCAGATTCTGTTTCCTAGATAGGCTATTTAATTCTATCAAGGGCCATATGTACGTTATTAAATGGGGCAGTTTTACATACACACTATATAAAACTGCTGCAGAGGAGTTAAGATAATTATATTGTGCAATAATTGTACATATATACAATAAAAAACAACATACATTACATTTTTACATTTTAAAATTGTATTACGCATTTTTTATAAAAAAGCAACAATAATAGAGAAATAACGAGTACAAGTATAGAATAGTACAACGATTAAATGGCCATTTAAAGGCGTACATATGTCATCCTTGATAAAAATTGTTTTCATAATTTTTCATACAATTTCTCATCTTATTATTTTTTTTTAATGTTGTTATGTCATTAAATCCGATTTAACCGTCATGCAATAAGTACTGAAGGCAGCAGCACCGAATAAAATATTAGTCTCGCTATGTAAATAACTTTTACAGAATTTTTTT